>NC_056528.1:8530196-8612283 GCF_019175285.1 Sceloporus undulatus | reverse complement strand
TGGATATGTTAAATGTACTGTGTAATCTGAATGTGCAGCATATATAGATTTTTGTTTCTGTCTTGTTTATAATAATAATGATGTTGATGGTGAACTTATTATTATTTCCCTGGAAAATGTAGCTCAGCCCAAGTGTAACCTCAGCATGCCTTCCAGTGACTCCCAAAACTCTGGCCTTTCAACTGTTTTGGGCTTCAGCTCCCAGAATCCCAGACTATTGGCTAAGATGGCTGAGGCTTCTGGGAGCTGAAGTCTAGGTTACATATGTATATATAGAGAAGGGGGAGAGATTATTGGCTTTCTGGCATATATATATATATATATACACACACACACACACATACACATATATACACACAGTGAAGCTACTGGCTTCCTGGCATTTATATATACAGTATATATATATATATATATATATATTGAGATTATTGGCTTTCTGACATATATGTACATATTTATATATTGGCTTTGTGGCATATATACATATATGTGTGTGTTTGTGCTAGTGTGTGTGTGTATATATATATATATAATTGCCTTCTTTATATATGAGGCTATTGGCTTTCTCATATACTGTAAATACATATACTGTACTGAGATTATTAGCTTTCTGACATATATACTGTACTGTATATCCAGAGAGGGAGGGGCTATTGGCTTTCTGGCATATATATGTGTGTGTGTGTGTGTTAGTGTATATATAGATTATTGGCTTCCTTGCTTATATAACACGAAGCTACAGTATTGGCTTTCTGGCTTACACACACACACACACATACTTATACATATACATATATATATGAGGAGTCTTGGCCTCGAGCGCCGCGCACGCGCAGACGGACACACAAAGGCAGGGCGCGCGCGCACGCCGGTCATATTGCTCCGCCCCCTTGGCCACGCCCCCTCCGCCCTCCCTCCTTGGCCCCACGTTCTCTCCAGCTCCCTCGTGCCTTTCCTTCGCGCAGGCGCGTTGCCTCCAACGGCGGAGGGAGGGAGGGTCGAACACATCCGTCCAATGAGAAGGTTTCGAACGCAGCTCTTCAGCCAATGAGAGAGCGAGAGGGGGGGAGAAGCAGAGAGAAACGTGAGTGAAAGGGTGGGGAGGGGAGTAAAAAGAGAGAAAGGAGTGGAGTGCGCGCACGCGCAGTGAGGAGGGGTGCCAGGGAAGCGCGTCAGTTAGTGGCGCGCTGGCCCCGCCCACCTATGGTGGGCGTGGCTATCCCGCCACTGCCTCGCCTCCCTGGCGCCCCTCCTCACTGCGCGTGCGCGCCCTTTCTCTCCCTCACACATTCACACAGAGTTGTTCTCTCGCGCACGCGCAGTGGGCACCTCACCGATGACCTTCTTGTCCCCGCCGGCGGGGGGGCGCTGCCGCCGAGCCGTTGTTGTTGGTTCCGTTGCCGTTCCCGCCGCCGCCTCCTCCGTTGTTGCTGCCGCCGTTGCTGGGCTTGGCGTCCGGGACGACGACGGCAGAGGCGGCGGGGGCTTGGGCCGCTGCTGATGTCGCCGCCGGGGCCGCTGTGGCCTGCCCTGCCGCCGGCGCTGCCTGTGTTAAAGTGGCGGCGGAGGGGGGCGCCTGTGTCTCGGCCTCGCTGCTCATGGCGTCCTCGGCGGCGGTGGTGACTGGCTCTGGCGCCGCCTCCCGCTCGGTGTAGATGGTGACTCGGGGGCCGGCCGTTGGCGGGGGGCTGCTCCCTTGCTCCGGGCTCCGCTTGGGCTCCGCTCTCCGCTCCCGATACCGATCGAACTGGCCCACAATGGCGGCGCGCGCTCGGTAGCCACCCCGCAGGCGCCGCCCACCCGCACGCCCCCATTGGCCCGCAGGGGACGTCCGTCAGAAGCCGCGCGCTCCCATTGGTCCCCGAGCTCCGCCTCCCGCCTCGCTTTAAACGCCCGTCAAAATCCTCGCACGCCCATTGGCTAGCCCTCGCCCCGCCCACTTTGTAGCCATCAGTTTCGTAGCTCCCTCCTCCCCAGGCTCGCTTGCGCCGCGCTGGGCTGTGATTGGGCGAGAGTCTTGCTGCTTAGCTCCGCCCCGGAAGTTCCCTTTCCGCTCAGCCATGTGGCTGCTCTGGGCCAAGATCTTGGGAATGGTGCTTTTTGGGACTACAAGCCCCAGAATCCCCGGCTGCTGAGGGATCCTGGATGCTGCAGTCCCCAAAAGGTAACTTTCCAGCAAAACCTGCCCATCGGTTTGAATTTTGTTTCCATTCAGGCTGCATCCGCATTGCAGAAATAATCCAGTTTGACACCGCTTTAACTGCCACGGCTCAATGCTAGGGAACCCTGGGAATTGTAGTCCGCTGTGGCTCCAGAGCTCTCTCTGGCAGAGAAGGCTCTCAAAACTAGTTCCCTTGATTCCATAGCATTGAGCCAGGGCGCTTAAAGCGGTCTCAATGTGGGTTATTTCTCCAGTGTGGATGCATTCTTAGCCTTGGATGGTGTCTGTCCCTTTGACTTTGGCTCCTAGGTAAGTAAATGTGGCTCTACTCTGAATGTTAATCTACACTGCAGAAATAACGCAGTTTGAGACTGCTTTAACTGCCTTGGCTCAATGCTTGGGGATCCTGGGAATTGTAGTTGTGGCATCAGAGCTCTGACAGGCTAAATGAGTCAAACTACAGTTCCCAGCATTCCCTAGCATTGAGCCGGGGCCACGAAAGCGGTCTCAAACTGCATTAATTAATGCACCCTAACTCTGCCTGGAAATCACACTGTTTTTGTTTAATCTTACTCACTTAAGGTGCGGCCGCACTGTAAGAGATAACACTCCCCTTTCAGTATCAGGAAATCCACCAAGAAACATTATTACTTCAATAAAGCTTAATCCTAAGTGTCGAGAGCAGCCTTACGGCGCGTCTGCACTGTAGAAACTGCGCAGTTCAGCCCCATTTTAAGCGCTGTCGCTCCATCCTGTGGAGCCCTGCGATTTGTAAAGGACAGCATCATGCAAACAGTAGTGACAACAGAGGACATTTGCCAAGTTATTGACAAATTACCAGCAAACCAGCGGAGTCCGATCAAGAAGCCTTAAGGGGGAAATCAAGGAAATATACCCAGGGTGGTTTTCTGTGGGTTTTTCGGACTATGTGGCCATGTTCTAGAAGGGTTTATTCCTGACGTTTCACCAGCATCTCTGGCTGGCATCTTCAGAGACATGGAAAGCACTTCATATGTGTGTGTGTATCCAACTCTCTTCCATGCCAGCACTCTCTGAAGATGCCAACCACAGATGCAGACGAAATGTCAGGAATAAACTCTTCTAGAACATGGCCACAGAAGCCCGAAAAACCCTATGGATGCCGGCCATGAAAGCCTTCAGCTTCATATGTGCAAGGGACAGATAGCAAAGTACAGTATCGCCCCAAATCCGCAAAACAGGGATGCTTTTATTGGGCCGAGCAAAATGCACAAAATACACGTTGCAAGCTTTCCAAGCCCCACCGCCTTCTTCATCTGGCAAAGGGGTTAAAATTATACAGGAGTAAGAAAGAAATCTCATGGCATTAGTCCCTCCCCGAACTACAAATCACAAGGCTCTGTGGGATGCAAGATTGGTATCAAAAGGCTATAGCTGCGCCATGTGTCTCCGTTCCTGAAAGGCCATGGATACTCTTGCCATGTCTTTGAGAATAGTGAATATTGGCCAGAGAGGAGAGGGAATGTATTAGTCGCCCCTCCGTTTTCGTGGGTGATCCATTCCAGACCCCACCCCCGCAAAAACAGAAATCCGCCAATATTCAAGCTCTATTGGCCTGAGTAGTGGCGCGTCCCTGCGGGCACAAGCCCCATTTTAAGTCCCCCCATTTGCCCCTCGCAAGTAAGCGAGGGATGCGGATTCAAAGTCTGCACAAACAGAGGGACAACTGTATTGTGAGGCATTGGAAGACTCGAGTGCGTTTGTAGTTCATGAAAGTCCTGACCTATGGGAGCAATGAACCAAGTTACAGTACTTTGCCCAGGGTCAAAGGGGCCAATGGATGAGCTTGCTCTACTGGGCATGATGCCACATGGGTTCCAGGAACCACTGAATTGGGCACATACCTCCAGCCTTGTCAGCAGCAGCTTGGGCAAACTCAAAGAGGCCATCTGTCGAGGATGCTTTGATTGTGATTTCCTGCATGGTAGGGGGTTGGACTGGATGGCCCTTGTGGTTTCTTCCAACTCTACGATTCTATAGGCAAGTGACATGTTAATGCCAGGTAAGGACCAGCCCCAGGTCAGGATGTTTATGAAGCCTGTTGAGGACTTGACTGCCTCTCACTACCCAGAGTCTGGCTAACTCTGTTGGCAAAATGCTGGGCACACAGGCTGGCAGAAATGATCCACGCACATTGTTTTTGCAGACGCAGCTCCAAAACGGGAATCCCACGTCCATTTCTAGGCCCCACAAATTAAAAAAGGACATGGACAAGCTGGAGGGTGTCCAGAGGAGGGCAACTAAAATGGTGAAGGGTCTAGAAATTGTGCCTTATGAGGAGAGGCTTAGAGAGCTGGGTATGTTTAGGCAGGAGAAGAGAAGGTTAAGACTCAGAGGTGATATGATAGCCCTGTTTAAATATTTGAAGCGATGTCATATTGAGGAGGGAGCAAGATTGTTTTCTGCTGCTCTAAAGTATAGGTCCAGAAGCAATGGATTCAAACTACAGGAAAAGAGATTCCACCTCAACATTAGGAAGAACTTCTTGATATTAAGATCTATTGAACAAGGGAAGATGCATTAGTCGGAGGGTGATGGAGTTTCCTTCTTTGGGGGTCTTTAAACAGAGGCTCGATGGCCATCTGTTGGGGATGCTTTGACTGTGAATTTCTGCATGGCAAAAGGGGGTTGGGATCTCTTCCAACTCTATGATTCTATGACTGCACTGTGTCCCTTGGGACAGGTGACTCAAGAGGGGAGACTTTCCCTCTTTACCAATGGCAGGGTTCAAATGGATACTTCTCTATTCCTAGGCTTAGTTCCACTATTTTCCCCACAAGTGTCTACTCTATGCTATGATCTATTTGGAATAGCGGTTTATAAATAAAACGTATTATTATTATTATTACTCAAAAGTCAGTACTGAACACAATGAAAGACGAACAGAAAAGCCAAAAAGGTACTTGGGGAAATATGGAGGACCATATTTCCTCCATAGCTGCTGGCTGCACATAGGAAAAAGTGCTGACCCTAATTCTTTGAAACAAGTTCTCTAGATTCTGCACTTTTCCATCCTTGCGGTTGATTGCGTCAGAAGTAGCTGACAATACAATGTGTTTTATTTGGGGGGGGGGGGTTGTGAAACCTTTCAGATGTTTTGCGGATTGAAAGGCAAGGCACATACGTAGTAAGTCAATAAAAAATATTTGTGCTATCCACACACAGAGAAAATTAATGACCGTATTCGAACACCAAAATCCTGGCCACCATAGGATCTCTGCATCCCTCCTCATTCTGTAGCAACTCCAAAGGGAAGAAAAGACAATTACACAAATCCCTTTATTTACAAGGAATCACAAGTTGGAATGTGGGATGGACAAGACACCAGAGGAAGGAGGAGGTGCAGAAAAATCGGGAAGTGAGATGGTCCGAGATGAAGGAAGACTAACCTGGAATCAGGAGGAGGCAAAAGTTACTCATTTCATCCCCACTGTATCATAGACACACACTGAATCCCCCTTCACAGTTGGTTTCTCTTTCTGGGGAATTCCTCCAGAGGTGCAACAACAGCCAGAGAATAGGATATTTTTAACCACCCCAAATGTAATCTGCTGAATATTGTAGTGAGCGACCCTGTCTGGAAGAGCCAGTGCTTCCTGCAACTTAAGCCGAGGGTGAGAAGCATGCACTCCCTGGCCATAAAGCTATAAAGGACATGGTGGTCCTACTCCAGACCACTGGAAACCTCTTTTCAGCACTTCTGGCTTTCAGATCCTATCAGACTTAGCCCACAAGGATGATTTCGAAGCCGCAAGGGTTAGAAACTTGCTTACTTTTAATTCTGTGTAGTAAATGAAAGCTACGATTTATAAGACGCTGGTGTTCTATGTGGATCGAGAAACTCAGGTCTGGCTAAAGAGTCAATCTTTCCTCTTTTCTCTTCCCTCAAGACCAAATCACACACCCCTTCTGCCTATCTCTAGACACAAAGGTGGGCACTTACCTGAAGGCCTCTTCTACTACATCTCACCACACTGAGCAATCACCACAGGCAGTTTGGGTTTGTTATTTGGACCAGTGGGCACATTCTGAGGACGAAAAAACCCACAATTGCCAAGTGAGATCAACATCATGCTTCCATGGAAGGAATAAGTAAGACCCTGGTTCAGCACCACCAGAGTAAAAAATCCCAGAATGCCATAGGATGGAGCTACAGCACTTAAAAGTGGTGTCAAACTGCATTATTTCCACAGTGTAGATGCACTCTGGATGACCTTGGGAAAGGCATACTTCCTTAGCCTTTAAGGAAGAGAATGCCAAACCTCAATAAATCTGGCCAAGACAACCCCAGATAGCTCTGACCATAAGTCAGAGTTGACTTGAAGGCACACCACAACAGCCATTGGTGCTTGGACTTATTTGAACATTTGCTGCACAAACAGACACAGATTCAACTAAATACTTACTTCGATTTTTCTCATGACAAGCAATCCGTCAATTATTTTGCCTGCCAGGTTAGAAAAGAAAAGAAAAGGCGAAGGATCCTTTTAGCATGTCAAGAATTGCCAAATCATAAGAAAAACAAAGCCCTGCTGAAGGCTTAGTTTTGGGGGGGGGGGGGGAGAGAAATAATTTATAAAGGAAGATGTGCCCTCCTTTTAGCAGGAAAGGAATATAGGAAAGCAGGAATGAGGAGACTTGAAGACTGAAATGTCAAGTTTCAGGAGAGACTGCCCAGAATTGGACACTGTATTATTACAGGTGTGGCCTGACCAAAGCAGAACGGAGTGGCACTATGACTTTACATTACATTACTTTATATTTACTATGGACGTAGGTGGATTTCCTGCATTGAGTAGGGCTTGGACTCAATGGCCTCTGGGTTCCCTTTCAACACAATGATTCTATGACTGCAGCTACTCACCAAAGACAACGTGTTTCCCATCCAGCCAGTCGCACTTGGAGCATGTGATGAAGAACTGGCATCCGTTGGTGCTGGGTCCACTGTTTGCCTAGTAAAAAGGTCACACAGGGGAGATCAGGGAAGGGAAAGTACTTCTCAGCTTGAAGGCATTCCCACACTCAAGGGAATGCCTTGGACAAGGGGCAAAAAAAGCACCCAAACTGGTCCTCCAGATGTTTTGGACTTAGAAGCCCCAGCCAGCAGTCAGGAATTCTGGGAGGTAGTCCCAAACATCTGGAGGGCGAAAGCTAGAGAACAAGTGCCCAAGTGTACCCTAGTTGCCAAACAACAAAGAAGTCCACCCTAAAAGTGTAATAAATGTGTCATGGGGGGGGGGTCCCACTATGTATGTAACACCATGTATATTTGTCAATCAGGACAATAAATACCAAAATAAATTTATTTCCGCAAATAGTCTTTGTTAAGTCCTGCAGGAAATGAATCTGAATTTGCCTTTACTTCACTTTGAAATGGCTACAGATTTTCTAAATCCTTAAGAAAGCCATTAAGTGAGTGAAAAAAACTCAATCGTTCTGGACATCAGTTCCCTGAAGCCCCAAGTTTGTACTCCAAGATGATGATGATGATGATGATGATGACCATGCCCCCCACATGGATTGAGGCCAGGAACAACAGATCGAAATACAGCAAAAGACAAGACACATAACACAGTTAAAAGCCCAAACACCAATTAAAAACACACTGTCAGTTAAAAGAGCATAAGATCAGTTCAAAAAGCATATCTACTAAAACCCATCAATTTATAATTGAATTTTAATTCAATTGACAGAAAGGGATCAATGCCTCCCTGTGATAAAGGCCTTGTGGAAGGGGGGTGTTTGCAGTTCTCCCCAACCGCAGGCCATCTGCATCCCAGTCCCAAGAGTAATCAAATTCCTTCCCCTGCATAGAAGCTTATGTTCAGAATAATTGCTTCTGAGCCTAGCTGACGAGGCAGCCTTGGCGCACGGTTTTTACCAAGCTAATGCCAAGGATTAAGGCTCCGCTCCCCAACTGGTAGGCTTCAGGGACGCCCCCATCACCTCTGAGCTGCCCTTTGCAAGAGAAGCCCTCTTCCAGCCCAAAAAGAGGAGAAGAGGCCTTCATGCTCTGATCCTCACAGAAACCCTCCTTTCACAGAAAGAACAACCCACTGCACCACCTTAAACCCTTTCTTCTAATAATCTTGAGGGGGGGGGGGGTGCTTTCCTTCAGGCTTCAGCTGAGACCATGGGAATGGACCAAGGCATGTCCAAACTGGGGACATATTATTATAGTTTTCCCAATCCCTAACTACTTCTTGGGGAACCGTAGAAGTAAGAAATTCCGGTGTAAACACTGGCAGTAAGAGCTTGAATCTCAAACAGGCTAGTCTTTTGGACCTCACTCACCCCTGAGACCCTCCCAGAAATCGCATTCAGCCTTTGGTCTGAAAGAAGTTGCCCACCTTTGCTCTGAAAAAGCCCAGCCCTTTCTGCCCAGTTACTAACCATAGAGAGCAAGCCAGGCGCTGAGTGTTTCAACTTGAAGTTTTCATCTGCAAATGGGCCCCGGTATATGCTGGCCACTCCAGTGCCGTCTCCCTGTTTAAGGAAGGAGAAGAGGCAGCATTAGGTTTTGTCCATTCCTTCCTAGTGTCCAAATTTGGCAAGGACAGCCTCTCCCTCCCCACTTTCCCAGCTGCTTTTAAAGTGTCCTGGTTTCTCCCGCATTCTCCCAATTTGCCTCTTCTCCCCAGCACACTTCGATCGTGGCAAACTGAATTCAAAGTGAAAAAGGAGTTTGCACTCAGTGGACTCAGCATCCATAAATTACAGGAAGCACACATTTCTCCCTTCTGGAGAGCTAACACCCCAAAATGTGGGATTTTGTGACTGCATTGAGATTTATATAAAAGGGGAAAAAATTCCAATCCTCAGATGAGAACATTCTTTATAATAAGTGACATCCTTTATAATAATAAGGGAAGCCTGGCAACCCTTGAGCCATGCAAAGTGGGATCAAGCTGCTAAAATTATGTATCGCAGATACACTTCAAGAGACAGAGGAGAGAAAGAGACAGGGAAACCTTTCTACTCTGTCCCTCTGAAGTTACTAATTCAGGACCAAGGGGAGAAAATCTACTAGGTTGCTCCAACCAAAAGCGTGAATAGCTGCCCTCCAATATTTCACAGAAGAAAACTAGGACATATTCAGTCCAGCAATGCCAGAGTGTGGTCAACGCTGCAAAGGCTACGGATGAGGCTATGGTAGGAAAGGCTGCAGCCGTTTGCTTTTGCCTGAGCCAATTGAGATACCGCTCTTCATTCTCTCTTTTGCATTCTGAACTCAGTTTGCAGCAAGAGAAGTAAGCTGAGGAGAAAGGGGGGAAAGTGGGAGGAGAAGAGAGAAACCGGGACAGTTTAGAAGCAGATGAAAATGTGGGATGACAAACAGGATTAACTAGAATCTTCCCTGCCAAAATCGGGACATTGGGAGACTATTCAGTCATGGACCGATGCTAAAGCCAAGTCCTGGAGGCCGCAGCACAGACCCAGACAGTGGAGAGCTCTGCTTAGAAAGTAAATGCATAGGCTTAGCTTTCAACTTCTCCCGTGTAGGCTCAGTTTGTAAGTCTTTTTGTGTACCCACAGGAGCCCAATGACACCCTCTCCCCCTGAGCAACCTTCCCACCGCTGAGGGGAGCTGAAATCACAGCTGCCTCTTAATCCCTGGCCTGCCCTCCTCTCCTGATAGGAATATCTCCATTCCCAGGGGGGGCTTGGCTGACCTAGTTTCCTTTCTACTCCTCACTGGGGGCTCAGGCAGACTGGCAGTGCTGCTTTTTTCAATGAGACCTCTTAATCTAATTGGCCGTCACTACTGCCGCCGCCGCCGCAGCAGCTGGGGAAAGCCAGTCAGGGATATAAAAGTAGGGCAGGCGCATAAGGGAACCCAGCTCAATGAGCCAGAGGAAGGCTCTGAGTGGGAATGACGCCAGGTAGGAAAAGGAGGGAGGCAACCATGGCCGTTCAGCAACAAGGCAAGGGGTGTCAGACCTGTTCCAACCACATCTTTTGCTCGTAATCGTCACTGCAAAGGTGTAGCCGTAGGTATAAAATGAGGACGCTTCTCCCCAAATAAAAATTCTGACCCATTCCCCTTCCTTCCTTCAGCATCTGAGTGTGCCACCATCTTGCCAGAGAAACTATAGCACACTAGCAGATGGGGCTGCGGAGAAAGGGGCTTCATTCCTCCTTTGTTGTCTCTTGCTGTCCTGGCAAAGCAGACTTGCGACATCACTGCTGATGTTTAAAAGGAGAAGTCTGAAAAGCCTTCACTCTTCCGGGATGGAGAGTTAACAAAAATATTTTCCAGGGAAGCTTGTGGTTTCTACCTTCCATCCCATCCCACCAGGCCCAGTAGAAAATTTTCCTGGGGAAAAAATCACCATGTTTAACTTGGGAAGTGCCCCACATTTGGGTGGCTGTGCTTCTGGCAATTCTTTCCATTTGTCCACAGCAAATAATGAGGGCCAACAGGACCGGCAAGCCCTCTATGAGGGCTACCTGTGCTGCATGCCTTCAAATAACCTGCAGAATTCTTTACATGCGAAAGAGGACAGGACCATGTGGAAAGCATTCCCAGGAAGTCTGGAAGGAAGTGGCTCTTTCCAGCGCTCCATCTAGCCAAGCTCCCAAGCTGTAAGCTCCGATGTGAAAAAAGCAAATAACACATTTTTTGCAATTATGGGACAAGTGAAAGGCTGGTGCAAGATGGAACAGCTTTATCAGCCTTGAGAGATCGGTGCCATGCATGCCGTGTCACCCAATACACTTTGCTTGTGGAATCTTGCGCAATGTGCTTCAAAACTGATTTGAGCCACACCTCGGAAGTCAAACAAACCTTTCACAACTCAGTTTGCAGCCACAGAAGCAAGCTGAGGACAATGGAAAGAAATGGGGAAGAGAGAGAAACTAGGACATTTTCAATGGAGCTAAACAAGTGGGATGGCAGAGCATTAATTGGGACCGTTGGAAGGTATTATGCCAGAGCTTGGCAGTATATGCTCACGGATCACATGTGGCCTCACCGTTATTTTTCTGGGGTCCCAGGCGGGGGAAACGGGGTGGGGGTTGGTTTAAAATGGGATAAATCATCATCTCTGAAGTCTCTAAGAGTGCTACTTCTTCTCCAAAGCAAGACATTAGCCCTTCTTTCAGTGAAAAAGCACTGTTCCTATGGTTTCTTCAACTCCAAAAGTGAATTTCTGGCCACTTTGGGTTTTGAAAACACACACACACACACACACACACACCATACAAAACATCCACCCCATTTTAGGCAGCTAGCCCAAAACTGGGGGTCAAAATTGGCCACTAGGCCAATTTGTTCATTTCTTCCATCTCCAGCGTCGAAACTGTGAATGATTTTACCACTCCCACCAAAAAAGGATGACCAACACTTCACTCACAGAGGAAGTATTGGCCAATTTGGAAGACATGCTAGTTTTACAAAATTACAAAATAGTCTTTAAAGGGAAGGATATCCCCCCCCCCCACCTCAGGGAAATGGCTACTGAGGCGTCTCAGTGGCAACTGAATACTGACAACTGAGGGGAAACCAAAGAAAAGGAGAAGGAACGGCATGAAGTGACTGTAAATCCTGCCCAGCTGCACTTCACAATGCAATATTTTGTTGTTGTTCCCTCTGGTAATAAATAAATGGCAGTTGCAGGGACTGTCTCTTGGTTTGTTGGATGCAGGTTGGGGAGGGCTGAGGGCATTGCAGAATGCGAATTCATTTTACATCCAAGACATATTTTTCTACACTGAGCCTTGCATATTGATGCACCAGTTTAAGTGTGTCCTCCAAAGAAGTCTAGATTGTTTTTCTGTCTTATGGGGAGGCAGCACAAAGCTATCTATAGGATCCAATACAGACCTATTAGCTTACAGAGATGAGATAGCATCTCATAGTGAGCCAAGTGCCATTTCCTATACTGTGACAGATGCTAAAAAGGGTTGGAAGCTGAAAAGAATTGCAAGTAAATTCCAGAAAAGAACACCGCAGCTTCAGTTCCCAAAATATAACAAAACATAATGCAGAGGGGGGAAACGAGGGTACCTACGTTTACAAAATCACCTCCTTGGATCATGAAATCTTTTATAACCCTTAAAAAGAAGGAAAAAGAAAAAGACATTGTGAGAGAAGCACACAGAACAATTACTATCTAACACGATGTGGGTTAATTAGCTGACTTCCATTCAAAGGTATTGTAACTAGCCACACTACCTCTGTTGGCTACCTATGGCTAACTGGGTCCTTAATACGCATGAAAGCTCCAGGTTGGTTCTTCTGTCCCTAGATAGCCATATAAATTGTTTCTGCCGTTCCTCTACAAGCAAAGTCTAGTTTCCCCACAATAACAATGGGTTACTCAACAAGAACCCCAACAGAATGTCTTGGCAAATCTTAAAGACTATCAGGCATAAGGTTTCACAGACTCCAGCCCATAATTTCCAAACACGATGCCAGACACTAGTCCAAATTCAGTAGCTTTTCTGGGTTATGCTTTAAACCTGGGAGGAGACAGAGCGTCTCCACGAGTTTTGCTTCAAGGACCCAACCAGCAACATACCTGTGAAACGTGCTTCCTTTGTAACCGATTGGAACACCGTCTTTCCTATAAGACAAGGAAACAGACACTCCAAAATGGGCAGGAGTCTTGGATGAGAGGAACAGTCATCTTTATGGGCCTCAAAGCATTCAGGTTTTGAACTGGCAACCCAATATAACTATGTCTCAATGGTTGGCTTAGGACAAAAAAAGAGGGCATTGTGTTTCTAGGTCAGGTGCTGCTTCCTGACAGCAACAGAAATTGCCAGGTTGGTTAGATTAGTTGGTAGACATGGATGGAGGGATATGTACAAATACCAGTGACACTGAGATCAAGAAAACTGAAGACATGGTAGGTATCCAGGACCTGAATTAATGAGATCCATACATAAAGGATCAACCTTCTGCAAAGCTAGGTCACTTCTTGGTGGCAATACAGCCCTATCTCAGTTAACAAGGCCTCTAATAGTGAAGCTCCTTGGTACAAAGTCTTTTTATGTCCCCTTTTCTTTGCTTATACAGGAATTGCCTGCTCTGGGTTTCCAGTTCACATATTCATATCATTAATACTACCTTGAATCCCATCTTGGGAAAAAGGTGGGATATAAATTCAGTAATAAATAAATTTGGTGTAGAAGGGTTTTTGCTGACAAATGTTGACCTGCTCTTCTACTTTGTAACGTAGGAACCCATCCCTATTTGTCCCGTGTTATTTCTTCCTCTGGTACCGAGTATTTCTGTTAAAGAAATAACAGTCAGGAATACATCTGAGATATACCTGTATCGATGTTTGGTTGCCAAAGGCACGGACCATGATTTAGTTTTCCAGGTAGCTCACCCCATCAACAGCGAACAATGTTGCAATAAAAGGAAAGGGAATACAACTTCCAAGGTATACATATTAGTCCTTCAGAACCCAACCTGGGCTTCTGGTTTTCTGGCTGGTTAGGATTTATTTTTCAGAGCGAGAGATGAACAGAACCAACGTACCTGAACTCTCCTGTGCAAAACTGCCTGGAAAAAAGGAAAGGAAAAGGAACACAAGTGCAGTTAGGCAAAGGCAACTCTTAAATGCAAACAAATGACACCTGCTCTCCTGTGTGTCCCAATAGCACAGGAATAAAACTAGACCCTCAAGACACCAGATCTCATCCTGGTTAGTTCTTGGATGGGAGACCGCCAACAAATAGTAAGTGCTGTGGGCTCTATTTCAGAGAAAGGGACTGGCAAAACCACCTCCGAGGATCCCTTGCAAGTGAAAAACCCAATGAAATTTATGGGGCTGCCATAAGTCAATAGCCAACCTAAAGGAACATAGACACAGAGCAATGTTGTTGTTGTTGTTGTTGTTGTATGTCTTGCAAGTTGTTTCTGCTGTTATGGTGACCCTTGGAGGCCTAAATACCCTCACAGACACCAGATTCTGACCTGGGAAGCTAAGCAGGGCCAGCCCTGGTCAGTACTTGGATGGGAGGCTGCAAAGGAAGACCAGGCAATATTTCAGAGGAAGGGACTGGCAAGATCCACCTCTGAGGACTCCTTGCCTCACTATACAACATGAAATTCATGGCGTCACCATAAGTATCTTCAAGGCACCAGGTCCAGTCTGATCTTGGAAGCTAAGCAGAGCCAGCCCTGGTCAGTAATTGGATGGGAGACCGCAAAGGAAGGCCGGGTGATCATTCAGAGAAAAGGCCTGGCAAAAACCACCTCTGAGGAACCCCTGCGAAATCCATGGGGTCACTATATGCAGATGGGTGACTGGAATCCCTTCAAGGCACCAGATCTCTCTTTGATCTTGGAAGCTAAGCAGGGCCAGCAGTGGTCAGTCCTTGGATGGGAGCCCACTGCAATATTTCAGAGGAAGGGACTAGCAGAAACCACCTCTGAGTCTTCCTCGCCTAAGGAAACAACATGGAATCCATGGAGTCTCCATAAGTCAACAGGTGACTTGAAGGCACAGATATACCTGGGAGCTAAGCAGGGCCAGCCCTGGCCAGTCCTTGGATGGGAGACCGCAGAGGACGACCAGGCACTAAACCCAGAGGCGAGGACTCTGAGGGTTCCTGGCCTAAGAAAAGCCTCTCAATTCAGAGGGACTTGAAGAGACAGAAAGGGAAAGATAGAGGCGACGCTCTAGCCGCCGAACTCTATTCCCTCCAATAGAGACAATGGAGCGCGCCCAAACCGGAAGTGCTGAGGAGGCGAGGCGGAAGTGACGCCGAGGCCTCACCTGAAGTTCTCCGCCGTCTTGGGCACGACGTCGGCGAAGAGCTCCACCTTCATGCGGCCGACTTCCTGCGGGAGAAGCGAGAGCGTCAGCGGCCTCCCTTTCCCCTTCCTTCCCGCTTCCCTCCCGGCTCGAGGCCTACCTGGCCCCCGATGGTCACGTCGAAGAAGACCACCGGGTTGTTAGGGTTGGAAGCCAGCACCGCCATGGAGACCACCTTTCAGCCGGAAGCGGAAGCCCCTAGGCACACCAATCACCGCAGGCCAGGGAATGCTGGCCTTGCGTCACTTCCTGCCTCGGCCACAGAGAACTCTGGGAGTTGTAGTCCAAAAAACCCTCAGTGTAGCCCTTTCCATCCTAAGTAATAAAACACTGGTTCTTGGTCCCAAACGGGAATGGCTTTTTTCCCCTGCCATGTTCTCTTCAGGGAACAAAAGTTTTTCCTCAGATATGGAAAATTAAAACGGCTTTTGAAAGGAAATTGCAAAATCCGTTGCAATGGATAAGAGGCAATTTCCTTTCAAAAAGTTACTTTTGGTTTTTGTGTCCTGAGGTAAAATATAAATAAAACACATATTTTAAAAAGGAACTTTGGCTGGGATTCATAGTTAGGTCCCTGTCATGAGCTCAGAAGTTACTTTTGGTTTTTGTGTCCTGAGGTAAAATGAAAATAAAATACATATTTTAAAAAGGAACTTTGGCTGGGATTCATAGTTGTGTGACTCTCCCCAGAACTCAGAAGTTACTATTTTTTAAAACCACTGCTTAGAAAACGTTTTAAAATGTTCCCTTGAGGAAAAATGTTTTCCTCAGGTATGAAAATAAAAGTATATTTTCTAAAAGGAAATTGGCTGGAATCCATTTATGTGTCTCTCTCCAGAGCTTTGAAGTTACAGTACTTTTGTTTTTTGTCCTGAGGTTATATATATATATATATATATATGAGAGAGAGAGAGAGATTAAAAGGGAATTTTGCTGGAATACATTGCATCTCCCTCTCCAGAGCTTAGAAGTTACTTTTGCTTTTTGTCCTGAGGTAAAATGATTTTTTATATATATATATATAAAAAAGATGTACACAATAGATGGTATAATATATGAAACGTACATTAAAAACGTCTTTCCCCATCCCCCTTTTTTCCTGTTCCACTTATCTGTTATCATATTTTCTAATAATACCTAACCATTAAACCAGCTCTTCTTGGTTTCTTCCTCTCTTTCTACCTTTTTCCTTTCTCTTATCTCACTATCCTTTATGCTACTTTATTCTTTCAAAGATTGTCTAATAATCTTAAATGTTTTCTATACCTATCTCTCCTTCTATTAAAACACATTCCAATGATATATATCACGTATCTTTTTACTTTCTTGTCGTTGGAACCATCCATTATCTTAACAACTGGTGAAGGCCCTTATTTCCTTACAGTCTTAATATTTAAATAACTATAATAACTATCTTTATTTAACCATCCTCTTTATTTTTAAAAGGAAAATTTGCTGGGATACATGGTTAGGTCCTTGTGTCCAGAGCTCAGAAGTTACTTTTGCTTTCTTTATCCTGAGGGAACATGAAAATAAAATATATATTTTAAAAAGGAACTTTTGCTGGGATTCATAGTTTTGTGACTCTCCCCAGAGCTTAGAAGTTACTTTTTTTTTTACAACCACTGCTTAGAAAATGTTTTTAATTGTTTTCTTGAGGAATTTTTCCCCCTCAGATATGAAAATAAAGTATATTTTCTAGAGTTTAGAAGTTTTGTTTTTTTAAACAGACATTGTGCTGGAAATGTTTTAAAATCTTCTCAGATGTGAAAATTAATTATAATTTCTAAAAGGGAATTTGCTGGAATACATTGTATGTCCCTCTCTGGAGCTTAGAAGTTACTTTTGTTTTTTGTCCTGAGGTAAAATGAAAATAAAATTCATTTTTCAAAAGGCAATTGGCTGAAATACATGGTTAGGTCCCTCTCCAGAGCTTAGAAGTAACTTTTGCTTTTTCTGTCCTGAGGCAGGAAAATGAAAATAAAATATATTTTCCAAAAGAAAAATTTCTGGGATACATTATATGTCCCTCTCCAGGGCTTAGAAGTTACTTTTGTTTGTTTTCCCTGAGGTAAAATTAAAATAAAATGTGTTTTCTAAAAGGAAATTTTGCTGGGATAGATGGTTAGGTCCCTCTCCAGAGCTCAGAAGTTACTTTTTTAACAACCACTGCTTAGAAAATGTTTTAAAATGTTCCCTTGAGGAAAAATGTTTTCCTCAGGTATGAAAATAAAAGTATATTTTCCAAAAGGAACTTGGCTGGCATCCATTGTCTGTCCCTCTCCAGCCTTTGAAAGTTACTTTTTTCAACAACCGCTGCTCAGGAAACGTTTTAAAAACGTTTTGATAAGAAAATTAATGCAACTCTGGAGGGACCCACAATGTATTCCTTTTAGAGAATACATTTTATTTTCTAAAAGGAATACATTTTGGGTCCCTCCAGAGTTGCTTTGCAAGCTTCTCCTTTGACAGACACTGCTTAGGAAATGTTTTAAAAAGTCCTTTTGAGGAAATATGATTTCTCCCCCCCTCAGATATGAAAGCATTTTCTAAAATGGAATTTGTGTCCCTCCAAGGGCTTGGAAGGAGGAAAACACAAATGGCGCTTGGACCTTCACAAAGTCAATAGCCACTGCAGTGTATTTCTGTGTATCTTTATTAATCCCAATACAAGTTAAAAAGACTAACCGCTACAACTACACATGTCCAAAAACAATACTCTTTTCAGTAAGGCATTTGGAAGATACTGGTGTGTTTTCTCATTGCAGAGTCTGAGAAACAGGGCTAACAGGACCTTGGAGCAATGGCTTTGCTCTTCGCTTTCGCCTCCTTACGAGTGACCAGAGAGGAAGATCTCTCTCAATTGACCCTTGTGATCAACCGGATCCCCTGCAGAGGAGGCCATGTTCAAGTAGCTGATCTCTGAAGATGGGAAAAGCATGGAGGAGAGCTGGGCCTTTCCTGCGCTGTCCCCCTGGATGGCTTTCAGGGAGCTGCGAGACTCCGAAAGGTCCGCCAGCGAAAAGCTGGAAGAGAAACGGTAAGCTCTCTGTTTTTACGGTGATCTTGGCTGCGTCTGCACTGCAGAAATAACCCAGTTTGACACCCCTTTAATGACCATGGCTCCCTGCTATGGAATCTGGGGATTTGCAAAGCGGAGATGTCTAGGGTGAGACACTGCAGAAATGACACATTTTAACACCACTTTAACTGCTATGGTTCAATGCTGTGGAATTCAAGTACAGTATTTGCAGTTTGTTGTGGCACCAGAGCTCCCTGACAAGAGGCGGCTAAACATTTCACAAAACGACAGCTCCAGAATTCCACAGCATTGAGCCATACATAGCAGTTAAAGTGGTGTCGAAAGGCATTATTTCTGCAGTGCAGACTTGGGTCCTTGTCTCACACTAAACATCTCCGCTTTGCTTGGCCACCCTACGCTGGAATGAGACTGCAGTGCAGATGCACTTTGTTCCTTGCAGTAAGACTTTGAAGCTGAAATCTACCAGTGTATGTTGCCTTCCCCTTTTGCCTTTGGCTCACCTGCACCCACCTGTTTCTCCCCCAAGAACTTATTCCAATGTCATTGCAAAAGAGCTGCCTCCAGTAAATGCGGCCAGAAAAAGGTGAAAGGAAAGCCGTCTCCTACGCTTGCTCTTTGGTAACCAGGATAACCAGTAAACCCAAAAAGGTAGGTAAACTCATAAAGTTAAGCCATAAAGGGAGGCTTGAAGGGAGAAGCTGTCTCCTATGGTTGAACTCCAGTTACCAGATTCATAGTGCCTTTGAATATGGATGCTCCGTTTACCCTCAGAAGACCTGTGGAATCCCATTTTAAAGCTATGTTTAAGCCTAGGACTGTTATTGCTTGTCTGGTTACAGGGAAGGGAGTGCATTGTTTCTGCATGCAGATCCTGGCTCCCTCACAACACTCCTCAGCACATACACAGAGCACATTGATATAGTACCTTGCATTGGAAAGGGGTAAAATCTTGTTTTGCAGCTGGCACTCGGCGAAGCCAATGCTTTTCATCTCCTGGAAGAAGAAAAGACTGTTTTTTAAAAAGGGAAGTTACGAGCTCAACTCAAACTCATTGGAGGACCACTCTTAAGCTTTGAGCAATGCACTTGGCGGTGTATGTAAATAAAGGAGAGTTGCCAGGGGCTGCAATTCTCCAGATAATAAATACATTAATGTGTGTTGCCCCCCCTCTGGAGGTAGTAGCCCTATTCTATCTCTCATGGTGGCTAGATCAAAAGATGAAGAAAGTCTCTATTTCCAAGCTCTGGTGGCAACATCTTGGATCCCATGTCCGTGGGCCAGTGATGCGGGTTTTAACCCAGGTTTCATACGAACCAAACTCTCTTTCTAAATAGCCTCAGCACCTTGGAAAGCGCCATCAAAGACTGCCAAAGCCTGGAATGGTTTTGCCACACCACTGACATGAGACTCAACCACCAGCGCAAGGTTCTGTAACCGAAGCAATGATTGTCAAGCCTGTGTTTCTCCGCCTTCAATATGCGCTGATGTTCAACCCTGATCTGTTACCAGTGATGAGCCTCCCCAGTATCTGCGATTTCAGGTGCCCTGATTCATCTCCCAATGCTGCACATTGTTAGATTGGTGTACTTCTCCATAGAACTCCCTGCCACATTGTTAGCCATTTGGAAGGAAAAGTGGGCTGCAAGTAGTGAAAATGGCTGAAGACACAAACAAACCCCAGAGCCCAGAAGGGCTACAAAGACATTTACTGGACCCTAGAGGACCTCATCCCTCACAGCAAGTGATAGTGGGCACCTAGGGATGGTATGGGTAGGGACCTGGCCTCCCTGTTCTGCCCCAGATAAAACCAAAGGGCTTTCTCACATCCAAGTCCTGCCTGTGGATCTTCCTCAAGGCTCGCTTCAGATCTCCAACTTGAGTAGCCAGCTGGAGGCGCCGTTCGTGATGCTGCTTGTTTTCTTCATCCAAAAACTGCACTCTGGGAAATTCCACAATGGAGAAAAAAGGGTCAGTGCCCTCATTTGCCCCACTCAGCAGGGAGTGTTGCGGTGGAAGAAGGGTCAGCCAAAGAAGAACACTCAACCCTGGATCCATCTGGGGAGACCCAATGCAAGCACAAGGTTCAACTGTGGAACTCACTGACCCAAGGTATCAGCCTACTTAACGTCGGAGTGCACAACTGTCCTGATTTGGCTGGGATAGTCCCAGTTAAACATCTTTCATGCCACTTTTTCAGCTGTTCTTTAAATGCCCTGGTTTCTCCCTCTCCCTACCACATACCTCTCTGTCCTCAGCAAGTAGGCCTTGTTTTTACGTTACCTGCTCTGGATTGTGCCGAGAAGCTCTTTGTTGCTCCGCTCGGCCTCTTGCAGGTCGTGGAGCTGCTCCCGAAGTTTGCTTCTCTCCTGCACCAATTCTCCATTCACAGTGGACATCTGTTGGATCAGCGCACAGTTGTTTGCAGGGCAGAAATAACTCCATGGACTAAATGTCTTCATTCTTTCTAACATTCTTCCTAATTCAACATCCCCTTTCTGCTGCGTAAACTCCAAAAACTATGGCGGAAACACCCTGCGCAGGAAGCAGGAATGGGACTGCCATTCCCATTCAGCCCTCATCAGCATGGCCAGTGGTGGGGGATGCTGGGAGATGTAGTCCAATGCCATCTGAAGGGTTACATGTTTTCCTTGAGAATGGACGGCAGACAATAAAAATTCCTGTGCCATTTCGTTTTGCACACAATGATGCAAACAGGAGAAAGAACGTGCTCTGGATGGAAATATGAAAGAAGCTGGCCTTGGATCTCATCCTGGGAGAAATTCACTAAATATTTCCTCCATTGAGAGGAAGTCAGAGGACACTCCTCTATACAGAAAGTAAAAACTATCTGATTTTATTTTACTTTCATTCAGCCTTTCACTCCCAGATTCTGGCTCTGTGTGTTGGGTAGATTTGATATGCAAACTCTCCATTGGAGTCGGGTGTTTTGGGCTCATTCTTATGTGCAGTTTAACCTGATACCCAATTGACTTCGCTGCTGTTGTTTATTTGATTCCAAAGGTCCCTTGTTCCCACTATAAGCAGATCATTTCATTTGCCAATGGAATCACTTGTGGGTTTTTTTTTTCCACGATTGGTGTCCCATTAGTTTGCGCCACTTCAAAATAGTGTCAGTCATTTGTCAATTTGGAGGACATGGGAAGAAGGAAGGAGGACGAAGAAAGAGGGACCATGAGGAGAAGGAAGAAGAAGCGACCATGAAGGACAAGGAAGGGACCTGGAGATGGGAAGGAAGGGACTGTGGAGGAGAAGGAAAGAAGGAAGCAACCGTGGAGGATGAAGAAGGAAGCAGGAACTGTGTGGAGAAGAAAAAAGGAAGCGACCATGGAGGACAAGGAAGGGGACCTGGAGGATGAAGAAAGGAAGGAGGGACCACGGAGGGAAGGAAAGAAGGAAGCGACCATGGAGGACAAGGAAGGGCCCTGGAGGATAAGGAAGGAAGGATTGACTGTGGAGGAGAAAGAGGAAGGAAGCAACCATGGAGGATGAGGAAGAAAGGCAGGAACTGTGTAGGAGATAAAGAAGGAAGCAACCTGGAGGACAAGGAAGGGCCCTGGAGGATGAGAAAGAAAGGAAGGGACGTGGAAGAGAAGGAATAATAGAATCCTAGAGTTGAAGGAGACCACAAGGGCCCTCCAGCCCACCCCATTCTGCCATGCAGGAAACTCTCAATCAAAGATCCCTGACAGATGGCCATCCAGCCTCTGTTTAAAGACCTCAATGAAGGGGACTCACTACACTCCGAGGGAGTTTGTTCCACGTTGAACAGCCCTTACTGTCAGGAAGTCTCGTCATGAGGTGGAGGTGGAATATCTTTTCCTGGAGCTTGCATCCATTGTTCTGGGTCCTAGTCTCTGGAGCAGCAGAAAACAAGCTTGCCTCCGCCTCAATATGACATCCTTCAACTAGTTAAACAGGGCTATCATATCAACTCTCTTTCTATAGGCTAAACATCTTCAACTCCCTCAATTGCTCCTCATAGGGCATGGTTTCCAGACCCTTCACCATTTTTAGCTGCCCTCCTTTGGAACCTGGCTCAGTTTCTCAAGTCCTTTTTGAATGTTTTGCCCAGAACTGACACTATTCCAGGTGGGACCTGACCAAGCAGAATAGAATGGCACTATTACTTCCCTTGATCTAGACCAGGGGTAGGCAATTGCCTATCCCCGATCTAGACACTATACTTTTATTGATGCAGCCTAATTGCATCGGCCTTGTTAGCTGCCGCATCGCACTGTTGACTCATGTTCAACTGTGATCTATTTGGGACTCCTAGATCCCTTTCACAGTGTATAATCTCATTCAGCCAGGTGTCACACATCGTATCTGTTCATTTTATTTTTCCGCCCTAAGTGCGTAACTTACATTTCTCCGTGTTGAATTTCATTTTGTTAGATTTGGCCCAGCTTTCTAGTTTATTCAAGTCATTTTGAATTTTGATCCTGTCCTCTGGGGGTATTGCCATTCCTCTTAATTGGTGTCATCTGCAAATTTGATAAGTATGCCCCCAATTCGTCATCCAGGTCATTGATAAAGATGTTAAATAGCACTGGGCCTAGGACAGAGCGACCATGGAAGACAAGAAAGGGACCCTGAGGATGGGAAGGAGGAAGAAACCGTGAGGAGAAGGAAAGAAGGGAGCCATCTATGAAGGACAAGCAAGCCAACCTGGAGGATGAGGAAGGAAGGCAGGAACCAGGAGGAGATGGAAAGAAGAAGGAACCATGGAGGGGAAGGAAGTGACCGTGGAGGATAGAAAGGGGCCTGGTGGATGAGGAAAGACGTAAGGAGGACCATGGAGGAGAAGGAAGGGGACCGTGGAGGACAAGGAGGGACCCTGAGGATAAGGAAGGAGGAGAGTAAAGAAGGAAGGAAGGAGGAACCATGGAGGAGAAGGAAAGAAAGGAGCGCCCATGAAGGACAAGCAATGCGCTCTGGAGGATGAAGAAGGAAGGAAGGCACCATGGAGGAGATGGAACAGGAGGAAGTGACCCATGGAGGAGAAGGAAGGGAGCCTGGCGGATGAGGAAAGAAGGAAGCGACCATGGAGTACAAGGAAAGGACCCTGGAGGATGAGGAAGGAAAGTAGGAACCTGGAGGAGAGGAAGGGCCACTGGAGGATGAGGAAAGAGGGGGAGGAGGAGAACGTGAGTAGAAGGAAAGATGAAAGTGCATGATGGAGGACAAGTAAGGGACCCTGGAGGATAAGGAAGGAAGGCAGGAACATGGAGGCAGAAGGGAAGTGACCATGGAGGATAAGAAGAGAGCCTGGCGGATGAGGAAGAAGGAAGGAACCATGAGGAGAAGGAAGAAGGAAGGACCATGGGGACAGGAAGGGGACCCTGGAGGATGAGGAAGGAAAGTAGGAACCATGGGGAGGAAGGAAGGGACCCTGGAGGATGGGAAAGAAGGGGGAACGTGGTAGAAGGAAAAGATGAAAGTGATGATGGAGGACAAGTAAGGGACCCTGGAGGATAAGGAAGGAAGGCAGGAACCAAATGGAGGAGAAGGAAGTGACCATAGAGGATAGAGAAAGGGAGCCTGGTGGATGAGGAAAGAAGGAGGGACCGGGGAGGAGAAGGAAGCGACCATGGAAGACAAGGAAGGACCCTGGAGGGGATGAGGAAGGAAGGAACCGTGGAGGAGAAGGAAAGAAGGGAGCGACCACTGAAGGACAAGCAAGTGACCCTGGGGATGAGGAAGGAAGGAAGGAACCATGGAGGAGAGGAAAGAAGGCACAGCTCCATGCAGGACAAAGAAGGGACCCTGGAGGATGAGGAAGGCACCGTGTAGGAGATGGAAAGAAGAAGCACACCATGGAGAACAAGGAAGGGACCTGGAGGTGAGGAAAGACGGAGGGCGTGGAGTAGAAGGGGAAAGCATGAAAGTGATGAGGGAGGACAAGTAAAGGGACCCTGGAGGATAAGGAAGGAAGGCAGGAACCATGGAGGAGAAGGAAGTGACCATGGAGGATAAGAAAGGGAGCCTGGCAGATGAGGAAAGAAGGAAGGGTCCATGGAGGAGAAGGAAAGAAGGAAGCGATCATGGAGGACAAGGAAGGGACCCTGGAGGATGAGGAAAGAAGGAAGGGACTGTGGAGGAGGAGGAAAGAAGGAAGGAAGGAAAGAAGGAAGGAAGGAAGGAAGGAAGGGACAGGACCCTGGAGGATGAGGACCCTGAGGGACATGCTTTCTTCACCCCAACTGTGGGCTCTCACCTTCTCTAATTGGCGCTTCGATAAGCGAAGCTTGTTTTCAAGATGCCTGATGCTGACATCGCGCTGTTTCAGTTCCGAAATGAAGATCTCCTTTGCCCGCCGGAGCTTTGCCTTGTGCTGGAGTCTCTGCTCATGGTGCTTTCTGAGAAAGAGAGGGGGGCAAGCCAAGGGCGTCTTCAGAAACAGCGCTGCCTGCCAAGCTTGTACAAAACAGATCTTCTAAGCTGTGGCACATCACTGCTAGGGGTCTCTGCCTCTCCTCCATTACCACCATTAATGGTCTACTCACCATCCCCATCCTCATTCCCACCACCTGGTCCATCCATTCAAGGACCATCTATGGATTTTTGCCACGGTAGTACTTCTGAGCCAAAAATCCTGCTGGTCTTCAGGGACCCATGTGGCACAGACATAGAAGTGATACTGTCTGTTTGTTAAGAGGCTGGTCCCATTCTTGGAGGGGACGAATGCTGAAAACTTCACTGGGCTGAGGAAATACAAGAAGTGGATGCTATTGCTAAAACTTGCCACTATCCTAATTGTGACCTTAACCCTTATGACATACTACCGCTGTCTTGATTTGTCAGGGACAGTCCTAGTTAATCCTCTGTAGTTCCATTTTTCCAGAGGGTGTGCCTCACTGGCCTCAGAAAATACTACCCCACAATTCCCGTAATGCAAAGGATTTTAAAAAGGAAAAAACAACAACAACAATCTGGTTGCCTGAGGAATAATCAATATTGTGCCTGCCTTCACCTGACTGCTATGTCCACCCGCTTGAGGATGTGCACAAGCTCCTTGAAGAGGGCCTCCTTCTCCCGTTGCAAGGTGATGATCTGCTCCAAGAGCTTCTGGCTGTGTGTTTGGCAGTGGAGATGCTGGAAGAGAGATTTGGGCTCTGGGTCAGTTTTCCAGCCGATTAGAAGCCCAACACAGAATAAATTTTGCCAAAGTGAGAAGGCAGTATGGATATTTCAACACTACAGGCCAGTTGTGGGTTTTAGCCTTTCTTGGTTCAGGAAAAAGAATGACACTGGAAAATAAGGTTATCCAAACATTTTTCTGTACTTATATCATTTTCTCTCTCTGTCTTGTTTCTTCATCTCAGGGCTCAGAAAAGCATCCCCTTCAACTGTCCTGATCTGCCAATGACAGTCTTGATTAATCCTCTACTTTTTCCAGCTTCTTTTAAAACGTCTCTTCTCTTTCCTCCTGTCATCTTCCCTCTTGCTCCTCAACTTATGCAAACTTGAGTTCAAAATACTGAACTCATTTACACTCCATTAACTCAGAGAGGGCGAAAGGAGAAGAGAAGAGGAGGCAGATTCTTGCCCTTCTTGCTGCAGTCTATCCTTGCTTTTGTGTTCTCCCTTATTAATAGCATTGGACATCGGGAACACAGTCCCCTGTTGCTGGGCCACATATGTCCTGGTTTTCATCTGTGGAAGGTATGGAAAAGGTGATGGGGAGACTACAACTTCCAGAATCTCCCAACCATGCTGACTGGGGGACCTAGGAAGGTTGTAGTTCCAAACATCAGCTTTCCCAAGCGGTGACTAAATTCCAAAGGCATTGTGGCTTTGCTCACCTCATTCAAAAGGGTCTTCTTTTCTTCTTCCAAGACCCGCAACCGGTCTTCCTGCTGCTGCCCTTGAGCTTGCAGCTCCACACATGTCTTCACCAGCTGCACCTCTTTCTCCTGCTGGAGCCTGAGCTTCTGGTGGAGTTCTTCCGATCGCTGATCCAGGAATTTTCTGGTGGACAACATCTCATCCGTAAGAAGAAAAACAACTTGGGGAAGAGTTAAGAAGGTGCCAGCACCCACATTCTTGTGCTTGGAAAGATACGCTTAAAGAGCAATCCACTCCCATTACTTGTTAAGGCCTTTTAAAAGCAATGTCCCTCCTTACAACCCATTGCCTTTATCAATCCTTTACTACAGGCTTTGGTTTAATTTTAACCATACAGCAGAATACTGTTTCAAATGGTGTACTCTATTCTTTTTGTTTTTCAAATACAGTATGTTTTTGTATTTGTGTTTTCAAATGGTTGTAACTGTGGCTTTTTAACATAACTGACATTTAATTGTTTTTTAGCTTTGGTATTATACTTTAAAAAAACCTTAACTGTTATTTTAAGCCTGTGACTGGGTGCTACCTTTTCTGCTGCTCCTCTTCAAGCTGCCGCTGAGCCTTCGTTTCTTTTTCTCGGAGCTCTTTCACCTCCTCTTCCAATTGTTTCCTCTCTAAGATGTGGGTCTCACAGAGTTGCATCTGGTGGTGAGATTCCTTCAGCTTTTGCTGCAGCTCTGCAATCTGGGAAAGCGAACAATATATTACATTAGAGAGACACTAACCAAGGCTAGTGAGAGGTAATCAGAGCTTTAAACATTCATGAAACTGTCTGAAAGTCCTAGGTTTTGTTTCTGTACAAACCAATTTTATTTTGGAGATCCACATAACATTTTCTTCATCCCAAAGTATTTCCTGGGAACTCCTGGCATTGCCAAGGACTTTTCATTCCAACTTATCTGGTCAGTTTAAATCAACCCACTATTTTTCAAATGGAAATGATGCTATTGCCAGTAAACACAGCTTTGTTTCCAGGAGACAGATTCAACAGGGAACAAGCAAGAGAAAGAGGACCATTTACACCAAAACAAAATGATGCTAATGTTTATGTAGTCTGATATTGCTAAAGCGCTTAGTCCTTTGACTATATCTCCAAGAATTATAATAAAAAGCGTTGGTTTTCTTCTAAAATTCTTTGGTGCACTCACTCCATTAGCCAACGTACGTTTGCAATGTAATCCTTTGTGCCTCTTCCCTTCCTGAACCCCGCTTAGACATCTGGCATGGAAGTTTAGCATTGACAAGAAAGGACTGTACTGGGCAAGGACTTGAAGGTGGCCACTGACCTTTTCCTCGGCTTCGGCCAGCCTGGCTTTCTCCTGGGCGAGCTTCTCCTGGAGGCCGCTCTGGTCTTGTATCTCTTGGGACTGCCTGAGCAGCTCTAGCTCCAGTTCCAGCTCCAGCTCCTCCGTCTTCTGATCACTGAGCTCGCATTGCGAGGTAAGAGACGAACAGGCCTCAGAGGTATCCAAGAGCTTCTGCTCCACCTGTCTCAACTCGTCTACAGTCTGAGAAGAAAAAGAAGGGGCCATTTTTAACAGAGCTTTGAAGGAGTGAGTTATAAGTAAAATCCTCCTCCTCATGATGTAACATCTTCCTCCTCATCATGATGTTGCTGTTACTATCTGCTTTCAGGCTGCTTCCAACTTATGGCGACTCTAAGGTGAACCTATCAAGGGGTTTTCTTTGCAGAGTTTGCTCAAGGGGGGGGGGTTGCCTTTCTTTTTGCCTTCCTCTGAGGGTGAGAGAGTGTGACTTCGTCACCCAGCATGATGTATAGGCTTGAGTGTTGGACTATGTCTCTGGAGACCAGGGTTTGCGACATCATAGCCCCCTTGCATTTGAACCGGGATAGGGACAACTGTGGACTGCCACTCCCATCAGCCCTAGCCAATGGTGAGGAATCCTTGGAGCTGTGACCCCACCACCATCACAAACATCATCCCAGTTCCTTGGTTCCCCAAGCTTTAGTAATCAAGACTTACCTGCTCCTGGTAGCCAGGTAACAAAGATAAGTCAAGCAAGCGGATTCTGTTGCTTAACGCCAGGATTTCTTGGTCCAGCTGAATGTTACGCACCCTCACCCTCTGTAGCTCCGAGATTTCTAAAGGTGATAAAGGTCCATAACCAAAGCATCCAGGGAGTCTCTGCTCTTGGAAGGGTACATACATCTTGGGATATTCCCTCCCTGGAGGACTGGTTCCCACAACTGATTCACTACTGCAAGGGAAAGACCCCAAATGTGCTATTTTGCTACTGATTATGGTACACAAAATGCACACCTTCATGTTTTGGGGTTTTACTTTCATCCTGTGTTGTAACCCTGGCAATGAGCCTAAATACCACAAAGATGCCAGACCCTGTCTGATCTTGGAAGCTAAGCAAGCTCAGCTCTGATTAGTACTTGGATGGGAGACTGACCATGAATAACTGAACAGACTCACAAAGGTAGCAAATCTGGTTCCTTCTTTGCGTACCTTCCAACTGTACCAAGCTGCTAAAGGAATGAGCAGGCATGCAACTTACCACTGTTTTCCACTTCATCTGCCTGTTCTTCCATATTTTCTGCCATGGATGACGCTGACTGGAAAAAAGATCAAGACAATGAAGTCATTATATGGGGCAGATGGGGAGAGAGAGTAGCAGATGACTGCTTTTTCTAAAGATTTACCTCTTGGGTGAACAGTTGTCTGATGGGAACACATCAGTTCCAGTTTTGCTTTTCAGCCAAAAGCCTGCTATGTTTTCAAGTTTTCTTGCAGGAAAAAACTCAAACTGCCACTTTGTTTAATGGCTTTGCAGCAATTTGGAAGATTTGTGAGCCATTTTTCATGATTTGGGGATTTGGGTACAAATATGGTTTGGAGTCCACATTCAATCCACAGTCGACACTTTTCCCATCCCTATTCTTGATATGCATAGTAGGTGGCAACAGGGTTCTAGCAGAACTGTTTCAGCAGCCCTTGGTTTGAAGCAACAGAGTTGACAACGGTTTTCAAAGAGAAAGTCATTTTTAGTCTGTTTCAGTGTGAAAAGGAGGAATCAAGTGCCACCTTTAAGATGAACTGATTTATTTTAGAGTGAGCTTTTGTGGCACTGAAATCCACTTTTTCCGATGCACTGTTGGAACGCCATGTTCAAGCTACAGGTATTTAAGCATTGACACAGTTATGCCTCAGTGAAAGCAAATGGGAAAGGAATCATGCTGGAGCAACTGCCCTGAAACTTACAATAGCTGGATGCTCTTTGCTGGCTTTGTGATACTATCTGCTTGGAAGAAAGGAGGCAACAGCCAAATGCTCCAGAAGGAAACCCTTCAAAATAAGAAGATGATCCCAGATGGATCAGCCCCAAGGCCTCATCCTGTTTCCTAGAATGGATACCCAAAGAGAAGTCCACAGTCAGGACAAGAGGGCAAGAGCTCTCTCCTGCTACTCATGAGCAACAGAAATTCCCCTGGATCCTCAAGGGCAAAAACCACCCACCCTGCCTTTCCGTGACTTGACAGTCTTTTCTGTGAATATATCTAATGCCTTTGAAAAGTGTGGAAACTGGTGGCTGCCATTCTATCTTTGTACCAGTAAATCCCATCTTCCATATTTAAAGCCGCAAATGGTAGAGGACCAAAGTGTTTTCAATTGTATTGAAACTACTGATGACTTACTTGTCAGGATACAAGATCCTTCCAAAAAGCAGAACTCTTGATTCCTACAAAATGCAACTGTCAGAGTTTGAATCGGAGTGCAGAGCTCAAATCCTATGGCTCTGATTGTAAAAACAGCCCAAAATAACATACGCTGTAAAAACTGAAATACACGCTCTTGCCACGTGGGTTCTGTTAAGAATTAAACTGCATTTCTCAGCAACCCTTCAGTTCATCCCTCCTTCCTTCCAACTGCCCAACTGAAATGTCTCAACTCCCCAGTTCTGCTGCATTCTCTTGTCTCCCTAGTAACTTCTCCCACCGTCTCTGTTCTATATTCCTTCCCACCGGACACTACCTACATCAGGTCCACTACAGAGCCATCTGCCCTGGCAAGTCATTGGTTTCTGGCCCCAATTCAGTGTGTCCTTCCCTCTCCATAGTTCATAGGACCAGCTTGATGAACTCTCTAGGAAGTCTTTTGAAATTCACCTTCGAAATAGGTTTCAGGTTTCCATGCATGCTTTAAAAACCCATTTTATAAACCCAGCAGTGTCCTAACGGCAATGTATAAAAAAATTCAGGCTCAAGGCTTTTAGGGCCCAGGGAAGAAAAACACAAAGGAAACCTGGAACTTCCGAGCTGTCTTAGTTCAGAAAGTCAGTTCCAACTGCGGTGTATTTCAAAAATATATACGTTTATTACATCCAGTACAAGATAAAGACTAACGACTACACCTATACGTGTCCAGAAACAGTATTTTTTGAGTTAGGTACTTGAAAGATGTTGATGTTTCTTCTTCATCACAGAGTCTGAGAAATAATACTGACATGAACTGGGAGCAATGGGATGCCCCCACGGAGGGCAGTTGTGCCATGTTTGTCCTGCAAGCCTCTTCAGGTCCGTCCTCTTACACATCGTCGCAGGAGAAGGGTTCGCTCGGCTGCCCCTTGTGAAAGTCTGCCGGCTCCCCTGGGGAGGCCACGTTCAAGTAGCCAATTTCTGAAGACTGGAAAGGCATCGGGGTCCTTTCCGTGGGGTCCTCAGCTTTGCCAGCCTGGATGGCTTTCAGGGGGCCACTAGACTCCAAAAGGTCTGTCACTGAAAATCTGGAAGAGAAATGGATAGTCCTGGATGGGTCTTCTGTTTCGTGGTGTCCTTGTCTCACCCTAAATATCTCTGGCCTTTCCTTTGCTTCCCTACCAGCCATGGAAAGAAAGTGGAGCCTAACAAAAAGAGTTCAATTCGAGGAAATCACACAGTCCCAGCGCCATCCAGAAAATGAAAAGAAGGAAGGTTTTGAATGACACCTCCCAGCATCCCTGACCATGCCAAGGTTAACCCTGACAACTGGAGTTTCTGAGAGTTAGAGTCCAAAATATTTTCAGGGCTAAAGGCTGAGAAGCACTGCCTTATCCAAGCACTAAAGAAGATGGACCTTTACCCAAAGCCTTTCACCTCTCTGGATTCCCCTTCATGTTGGAAGCTGTGTCCTATTTCTTTGTCCTACAGGGATGCCGCCAATAAATGCAATCAGCAAAGTGTAAAAACTCTCTCCTATGGTTGGTCTTTAGCAACCAGATAATCAGCAATACAGTGCCTCTGAGTATGGAGGCTCCATCAGAAAACTTGTGGTATCCCATTTTAATGCCATGTTTAAGCCGGAGATGTTTGTTGCTTGTCTCCTACAGGGAAGGGAGTGCATGGTTTCTGCAAGCAAATCCTCGCCTTCTCAAAGCACTACCCAACTTGTAGACAAAGCAAACTGGTACAGTACCTGATGTTAGGAAGGGGTAGAATCTTGCTTTGCAGGTGGCACTCAGAGAAGCCAATGCTTTTCAGCTCCTGTGGAAAGAGGAAATCAAACAAAGTCAAACAAATTGGAAAGTTACCTGTAAAAACATTTGCTTCCTAAATCAGCCCTAACCAAGATGGAAAACAAAGTTATCAAAGCAAGATCAACAAAGGGCAATTTTGAGGATTCAGAAACCAAGATCCACTGCACATCAGCATCCCAGAGAAAACTAGAAATGGCTGCAGATTCATTTTTAAGTTTTGTTGTGACAAAGACACTTTTGGGGCAAAACAAGGCATCTGCATGGCCAGGGTGAATAGTGAATGGATTTTGAGAATGTACTCCCAGGGAATGGCTGGTTTGACCTCTTACCAAATTTGAGACCTCTCAGGCTGTGATCCTATGCATACTGGCGTGGGAGTAAATCCAGATGAATTGACTGAGGGTTACTCCTAAGTAGACATGCATGGGATGACATGGTTAGTCCGTAAATATTAGATGTGCTTGATGAATCCATTATTTAAGCTGCCAGAAATTTGAACAAGAAAATACGATGGTGGGGACAGAGGCCGGCCCACACCACACTACTACCCAGATAAAACAAAGCAACATCTTCTTACTTCCAAGCTGTGGTTGTGGATATTCCTCAGGGTCCGTTCCAGGATTCCAACCTGAGCAGTCAGCTGGGAGATCTGTTCCTGAAGCTGCTTGTTTTCGTCATCCAAAAACTGCACTCTAGAAAATTGCAGAAAACTCAACACTGGATCCATCTGGGAAGCACTAGTGCAAGTGCATGGTTCAACTGTGGAACTCACTGCCCCAAGATGACTGCCACAACTTAGAGGACTTTGAAGAGAGATTTAGGGAGTATTTAGAAGTTGGATAAAGCAGTGAGGGCCCTCAATGGCTACTGCTCAGGAAGGCTGTATATCTCCCCACATATCAAAGCCAGGAAGTCTCTGGATATCAGCTGCTGGGAAATAGAAGATGGAGGATGCTGTTCTCATGTCCCCTTTACAGATGTTCAAGATAACAGATGTCACTACATCTTGTGACAAGGAATTTCACCGTTTAACTCTGTGCTCCATGGCATTCCTTTGACACCTCCCAAATCCCCCACCATTCAGCTTCATGGGATGATGCACTGGGTCATAGTATTATGAATGAGACAGAGAGATAAGCTCCTTCTTTATCCTTTATAAACCTCTATCATGTCATCCGTTAGTTGATTAAGATGTATAAAAGGGATGTACAAAATTACGCATTCCAGCTGGGGCATTCTGGGAAATGTGGTACAAAAAAAAAGGCAGCTATTCCAAGGTCTGTGACAGAATGGTAGGTTGGATCCTACATTTCAAAGAAGTTGTCATCTTACCTGTTCTGGATTGTGCAGAGGACCTGTTTGCTGCTCCGCTCTGCTTCCTGGAGGTCATGGGCCTGTTGCAAGAGCTTCCTTTTCTCTTGCAACAGCCTTTCGTTCTCAGAAGACATCTGTTGGATCAGCGCATGATCCTGTGCAGAAGGACAGCCAGGCAGAAAATAAACAAAACCCTGTGTGACAGGATCCCATTTCCAGGCTTCCAGGTGACCCAAAACATTCCTGCCACATAAACCCATTATACTGTGAATGGAACACTCCCAGCAGAAGGGAGGAACGTGGAGCCCTCCTGATCTGCAACTCCTATTCAGCACTTTCCAGGATGACCAACAGCACTGGGTACTGCAGTCCAATGCTATTTGGAGGGTCAGGTGTTTCCCTCAAGAACAGACCCACTGAAGTTTTAACCCTCATGCATCAGACAGGAATCTTTGGTGGCAGGTGAAGACTTATCTGTTTTGACAGACCTTTGGAGAACTGGCTGGTTTGGGGGACACAAACATATATTGTCCATATTTCTTGCTTCTTATTGGTTTATTTAATTACCTCACCAAGCTTCAAATACCAGGCTTCCACAGAGCTGCCCTTTCCTTATCCCTGCTGTGGGCTCTCACCTTTTCTGTGTGGCTCTTTGATAGCTTGAGTTCATCTTCAAGATGCCTGATTCGAAGGTTGCGCTGTTTCACTTCGCAGATGAACGTTTCTTTGGCCCGCCGGAGCTTTGCTTTGTGCCGCAGCTGCCGCTCATTGTGTTTCCTGAGAAGAGAGGTGAGATGAAGAGAGCTTCAAAAACAGCTCAGTCCCACCTGAGACATGTGCTCAAATCAACACACCAAGCTCACACAGAATACATCTTTCAAGCTACAGATCTTCTCTGTTGGGGCTTTGTCGTTGTGCGACTTCAAGTCATTTCCGTTTGATGGTGACCCTAAGGTAAACTTATTTGGGTTTTGCCACTGCAGTACCCTTTGGAGGACGCAGAGTGTTGCTTTCAATTTTTCACTGACTCACGGTGCACAGAAATTGAAGTGATACGTCAAAATTGTGCCCTAGTTACCTGATAGAGATGTCCACTTGTTTCAGGATGTGCCCATACTCTTCATGGAGGGTTTCTTTCTCCTGTTGCAGCGTTAAAAGCTGCTCCGAAAGTTTCTGGCTGTATTTTTGGCAACGAAGATGCTAAAGAAAGAAACATGGGGTGTTCCCATTCAATTTTTCAGCACATTCAGTTGGAGCTGAGTTCTAGATACTCTTGACTGCTTCCAGCCAACCAGATCATCAACCCATGCTGGCTGGGGGATTCTGTGAGCTATAGTCCCCTCACCTTTGCCAAGTTCTGCTCTGTCTGCAAAATGGGAGCGATGACTATGCTCCATAGGCACTGTGGCCTAGCTCACCTCATTCGAGAGAGTTTTCTTTTCTTCTTCCAAGACCCGCAACCGGGCTTCCTGCTGCTGCCCTTGAACTTGCAGCTCCGCACACGTCCTCACCAGCTGCGCCTCTTTCTCCCGTTGGAGTCTTAGCTGCTGCTGGAGCTCCTCTGTCCGCTGATCCAGGAGCTTCCTGGTGGGCAACAACACACCCATTGAAGAAAAACAACCTGGGAAGGGTTAAGATGATGCCAACCCCAACATTCCTGTGCTTGGAAATGGACATTGGAAAAGTCCCCCATATCTGTGTGGGCCATGTTCCTGGATTTACTGTGGAAACGGGAAACCACAGATAATAGCAAACTCTATGGAAATGAATGGCTTCTGGCAGAGGTTCTGACGGACCACAGACTCAAACTGAAAGACCTAAGGATTCCTAGGGAGAACACCTCTCTAGGCATTTCTAGGTCCTCCAGCACAACTCTATGGTCAACTTCTGAAGGAAGCATGCCATAGAATGATACTGGAGAACCTAGAAAATGCCTAGAGTGAACATGTTTCCCGGCACTGAGACTGGGTGCTACCTTTTCCGTTGCTCCTCTTGAAGCTGCCGCTGAGCATTCGTTTCCTTTTCCCGGAACTCCTTCACCTCCTCTTCCAATCGTTTCCTCCCCAAGATGTGGGTCTCACAGAGTCGCAGCTGATGGTGAGATTCCTTCAGCTTCTGCTGCAGCTCCACAATCTGGTAAATGGAAAAAAATTAAGGTATCACCTGTTTATATACGCTTGTCCAAGAACTGAGATCTGCTGGAGAGGCCTTCCTTTGTTTTCCACAGTGAGAACCATATACTTTTGGAGGACATAAGAACAGGGTTGTCTTCTTGGGGGTGGCATCCTGATTTTGGAACATTCTCCCATTGGAGGCCAGATGGACACCAACAAAGGCTCCATTTTGGTACTAAGGAAAAATATGGCTATTTATCGAAGCCTACAAAAATCCGGAAACAGATACATAACCTCTCTGCTAACAACATGGCTGGCTGCCTTATTCTTGCGTTGAAAAAGCATACAGATATTTTAATGCATAAACCACCACCACAAGCTACAATTCACAATCCTACAAGATCTGCATGCTAAACCATGAAGGAATCCATTCTGGCAGAAGTGAGTGCACAAAATTTAAATCCATTCCTGTGGATCTTCACCAGTCATGACCTTACAGGACTGGGGCTGAGAAACATTTCAAAGGAGGCCCCAGCTTTGTCCATACATGGATCTGCTCTGAGCTACAAGTGTAAGTGTACATGTTTTCCTGTCCCTATCATTTTCACTGCCAACATGAAACCTTCCTTGGAATTATTTGTCCAGATTTTTGAACCAAACATAGCCCCTAACCTTCTTCTCAGCTTTAGCCACCCGGGCTTTCTCCTGGGCAAGCTTCTCTTGCAGGCCAGTCTGCTGCTTTGCTGCTTGGGACTGCCTCAACAGCTCCAGCTCCAGCTCTTTGACCTTCTGATGACTGACCTCCCACTGTGAGGTGAGAGACGAACAGGCCTTGGAGGAATCGGAAAGCTTCTGCTGCACCTGCTTGAGCTCAGCTTTGGTCTGAAGAGAAAAGGAAGGCAGGTCAGTTTTAGCAGGGCTCGGAAGGAGAGAGTTGCAAGTAATGTATCTACTTTATTAGCAGCCCCCCTTTCTCCCTGTATAGGATCAAAGGCAGCTTACAAGTAACGAAGAACAGGGTAGAGCTAAAAATGTGTGGATATATATCTATATATATATTTACAAAAGTTTAAAAGCAAACAATGTTGGATGATCATCTTTCGTTGGTTGACGGGTGCCCTCAAGGATTATGCTCAACATGAACTGTGACTGGCCAGCTGGCAGGACCAGAGTTGGCCAATCTGAGTGATGATCAGACATGCTCAAACAATGCCATAATGCTTGAGCCATGGGGCTGTCCTAGAGAGGCCTGGCTATGTATTGTCGGAGTAAACCTCAGGTTGAGAGAACTCCTGGCCTCATCCCACCCAAAAGGTATCCTGAAACCAAGTTAAAGTGGCTCATCTCAGTGACCAACAGCTGCACTGCTGACATTATTCCCTTTGCCTGCCCCTAATATAAATAATTCCAAGACAGAACCATCTTTTTGGAAGTGGTCATATATCCCTGTCTCTCCTGACTGTGCCTGAGCTTTTGCTAGGCTTCCCTGAAACTGCAAGGGTAGTCCCTACCTTGATGTTTTCCTGCTGGAGTAAAATGTTGTGCTTCTGCAGCTCCAGGTTCTTGTCCCTTTCGTAGCGTAGTTCCTTCTCAGCAGAGCTGCACAAATTCTGGACGCGCCGGAGGTCGTGCCGGAGCTGGTGGAGCTCCTCTTGCTGGTGAAGGAGTTTCTCTTCTGGTGCACCCTGCATGAGGGGACAGGACAAGAGAAGAGCAACTAGAATGGCCACAGAAGGCACCCCAAGAGCCTCTGGGGCTGAGTTTTCCTAGGGCAGAGCTGTTTTAGCCTATTGCAACAAAACCAACAGACATCTTACAGGTCAACAAAACTGACCTGGCCACGTTTTTGGTAATCCCTCACCCCTTAACTTCTCTACCTTCCAGACTCAAACAAGACTGGCATGCCAGCATGTATTTGCAATGCTACATTTCCTGGAGGACTCACCTTTGTTTGAAGCAGTGAGTTCTCTTGCTGCAGCTTCTCATGGGTCATGTGCAGAAAATCCCTCTCCTCTGCAGCTCCACGGAGCACCTGGATCTCACTGTAAAGCTGCAGAAGTTCTGATTTAGAATTGTGCAGCTCCTGGAAAAAGAACCATGCAAGTTATTGAGCAGGAAGCCCACTAAAGAGCCTTTACCTGGAAAGAAAACTTACACTTCAGCCCTGTACACAGACACTTACCAGGGCATGGAGCTAGAAGACCTTAGGAAAAGCTCCTGGTTTAGACCACAGGTTCCCCTGTAGACATGCTGGCTAGGGGATTCTGGGAGTTATAGTCCAAAATTGGAACATGTTTCCAAGTTCTGTAGAGAACTTATTGAACACAGTGGTGCTTAATTGTGAAAAGCATATGTAAGATATTCTTGACAGCAGCTCATTTCTCTGGGTAATTCTCTTTCACCCTGGCCTACCTGCCAAGTCTGTTGTGAAGGGAGAACAGGAGTGCCGTGTATAGTGCCTTTGGCTTGTGGGTAATAGGAGCGATACGTTGTGGCATGACAAACAAACCATTTTGGAACAGCGCACCTTCTGCTCATCTTTCAGAGCTTTCTGTGTCACTTCGAGGTCACACGCCAGCTGCTTCCTCCATTCCCTCTCCTCCAAAAGTTTACTTTCTAGCACTTCAACTTTCTCCTGGTGAGTTTTCGGCATCTACAACCAATGAAATCATAACCCTTCAACAGCGTAAAGGGCAGGGGACAGGGGTGGGAAGAAGAGGACCCCCACAGTTGACACCCAGCACCCCTTCCCCATTGCTTCTTACCTCTTGGCAACTGGCCACTTCTTTTGTTGTGTCTTGAATAGCTCCGTCTGATTTAACCTTCTGTGCTTGACATAACTCTGCCTCTAAATGTGAGATCTTGAACAAACCAATGAGAAAGAGAGAGAGAATGAGATTGAGTTTCTGTGGATCCTCTTGTTAAAAGAAAGGAAGGAAGGAAGGAAGGAAGGAAGGAAGGAAGGAAGGAAGGAAGGGGCATTTTAGTCTGTTGCAGCAAAGTCAACAAAGACTCTCTTAAACTTTATTTGGCCCAGATTATCACTAGTTCCATTTGTACAATTATTCCAGTATCTTAGAGGTTAGAGCAAAGATGGGACATTGCAGGATCACACAATTCCTGAAACCTGCTTTTGAGATCCATGAAGCTCTCCACCAGTCCCTGAAGCCAACACCTATCCTCACATTTAAAAAAAAAATAATGCAGTTTGAGCATGTATCAGCTTTAGACTCTTATCACAAGTAACTAAGCCTCAAAAATAAAATCTCAGGAAAGGCACTGCAATCTTTTCAAACTGGAGGCAGAAAAAGCGTACAAAAGCTGGGAAGCCACCAAATTATGGGGGAAAGCATGGAAGCCCAGAAAGCTGTATTATGGAAACCATAGGAGGGCCAGTTTGAACCCTACAGCCTGACATTCTCCATCTCTGCTCTGAACAGCTTTTTAACTCAACAGCTCAAACCATAGAAACTATCTTCCATCCCTGCAAAGATTTTCTCCAGTTCATGGACTGACTGCTGACGCGTTCACCTGACCATGCATAAAAGCCTGGTACCAAAACACCAAGCAAAGTGTCCTCACAGGTCAAATTCAGTTCCACTTGCAATGATGTGAATGAATTTCAACAGGTCTTACTGACTGCAAGATCAGGAGGAGGGAAATAGGACACTGAAAGAGGTAGGAAGGAAGAGGTGAAAAAGATGGCAGCCGCCTGGCCGTCCCTGGTTACCTTCCTCTGCAGCCCATCCACCTCGCACTCAAAGAGCTCCCGCTCATCTCTGGTTTGGTTCTGCGTCTCTCCCAGGAGCGACTCCAGCTCTTCGTTCCGCTCTACTAGGTCTTCGTGTTCCCTCTCCAGCTTCTGCAGCTTGTGCAAGAGCTGTGAGTTTTGACATTCAATGCCTTCAATCACTTGTCGGCATCTGCATGCAAGGAGAACAGGACTGAGTGGAAGGTTCCAGAAACGGTCAGCATTTGGACATGGGGCTATCAGCTTAAGGGCCTGTACTGGCCTGAGGGCCCACATTCAAATTCCAGCTCAACTGTGATGCTCACTGGGTGACTCTCCACCAATTTTCTTCCCAGAGATTAGAAAAGGACTGGGTAACTACAAAGGGAATGGACGCCATTTGCCCCCCATGATCCCTCACAAGCTGGAAGTGATGTCGTGTCACTTCAGATCCTGGGCTTTGGCTTAAAATGGAAGAGTGCATTAAAGGAAAAGGAACATTTGTGCTATTTAAGAAGAGGAGGGGGGAATTGCCTGCTTTTTAGTACATTTGCTTAGTTTCATAAGCTTTAGGTTTAGGCCATTCACCTTTTATGAAGGGTCTGGGTATTTTCAAGATTTGAGACAGCTTCGTCCAAAACCTCTCTGGCCTCCAACATTCCTTTTTCGCCCTGCAATGAAAAGGCATTTGGGAGCTCTGGAAGCTGCCTTATACCTGGAGGAACCACCTGGCTCATTATTGCATACATAATTTGGGTCAACTCTGCAGATATTCAGGTCAGGGTACTTCCTAGCCCAACCTGGAAATACCAGGGGCTGAATCTTCTGAGCATTAGATTATGACTGGAGACTAGGGTTTGAATCTTCACTCGACCCTAGAAACCCATGGGCCAACCCCACTATCTCTGTCCCAGAGGAAGGCAATGACAAACCCCCTCTGAACAAAAATTGCCAAAACAACAACAACAACAACAACAACCCTGTCACAAGTTGCCATAGGGCCACCATACGTCAGAAATGGCTTGAAGGCACACAACCATGATGAACCTGAGTCCTTCTGCAGGCAAAATATGAGCTATATATTGCTCTTTAGTGCTGTTGAAGCATCACTTTCCTATCGGGAAGCAAGATAGGGAAGTACATCATTGAGTGTTGGCCAAAGTTTTAATTTTTGCAGTACAACTGAACTGAGCTGACTTGAGTTCCCACAGTCCCTTCCTACTGACTGTGCAAGGAGAGGCTGATGAGAGGGAAGGTGAAAACATCTGAAGGGAGGAAGGTTCACCAATCCTACCATAACAGGAAAATGTCAAGCAAACAGTCTACAAATGGTGGGGTTATGAGACTGCTTTCAGGTGAAGAAGCCAAGAAAATGAAAGCCGCACTATTTATTGCTTCCAGAGGATGGTGAGAACTCACTGTTGACAAAGGACATGCTGAAGGTATTGTCCCATTTCATCTTCCCCCTTCGTGGAAGAAAGGGGTCACACTGCCAACATGGAGTGCTAGACACCGTTGAAATTTCTTACTCAACTACGGAGTGGTTGAACTGAGTTGGTGATTCTGAGCCAGTGAATCTGTCTCAGCTTCACCCACCGACATATGAGGATGAAAGGAAGGACTCTGTGTCACCCCTGGAGAAACCAGAATATAACCCATAAATCAAACAGTTTTTAAAAAATCTACAGTACCTCTTCAGCTTCAACCGTTTCAGCAAGTAAGCATCTTGGCCCCTCCTCAGTCACCTCAGGAATCTCATTGTCAAGCTTTTCAGCCTTAAAGAGCCAAGAGAGAGAGAGAGAGAGAGAGATCCAAGTTAAGACCTCCATCAACTAAGGCAGGGTGCGGAAAGTGCAAACACCAATACAGTAAAATCCATTGTTTATTTTTAGTTTCCAATGCCACCTGAGTTTTCCAAAAAAGGGCTACTTTAAAACAGCTCATAATGGGGGAATGAAATAGTCTCCAGAAGCATCTATGGCGATCCTGTGAATTTCACAAGGTGTTCTTAGGCAAGGAATCCTCAGAGATGTTTTTGCCAGTTCCTGACTCTGAGTCTCTGGTACAAAGTCCCCCATCCAAGCACTAAACAGGGCTGACCCTGCTTGGTTTCCAAGATGTGGCTAAATTTCATCAGGAACAAGAATTAAATGCTGGTAGGTGGTTTCGGATGTGATGCATCCATATTAACATTCCATTATCAGTGAATCACAGCTTTTGCAAATATGCATGGTTGCTTATTTTTGGATCAGAATTAACTCTATCTTACTTTTAAAAAAACAATAATGCCAAAGTATGAGGACAAGGCTACTTCAAGTGACTTGTGACTTCCCTGTTGCTTCCAGTGATGAGCAACAGAATTCATCCATCACAACAATGCTGGTTCCAAAGCCAAAATCAGAGTATGTCCAGACCTCATCAGAAGGTTTCCCAGGCTTTGTAAAACCCAGACTTACCCGGTCCAGGTAGCCAGGTAAGAAAGACATGTTGAGCAATTGGATTCTGTTGCGTATTGCAGAGATGTCTTGGTCTAGCTGGAGACTGTGGGCAGGAATTTCTAAAGGAGACATCAAGACCAAAGGACATCCAGAGAGTCATCATTTCTTGGGAGCTTCTTAGAAGATGGGGTTTCTCAGTGGCCCCAACATGGTGCAAAGTGTTGTCATTTGACAACATAACACTTTGTTTTTCCAGTACATCCAGGTAAAGATGCACTGCTCTCATTAGCTACAAACTCAACAAATGAAAGCTGACAGAACTGCTAGCTTTTCAAAAGGCTGAAGGAGAAACAAAAGGAAGATATCAGCATGCTCAGGGCATCATTAAGATTTGGGAGCATTCTCAGTACAATTTAATGCTCTTTGGTGGGTTCCCTTTTTTAAGAGGGAGACAGAAAAATGGAAAAGTGGAATGGCTGGCAGAACCATTGAATTGGACAACACATAGCCCTCAGGCTTTCATATGTTCCTTTTCAACTACTCTTTCCAGCATTCCCAGCCACCATGGTCACTGGAGGCTTCTGGGAGTTGTAATCCAAAAATATAACTTTTTAAAGCTCTGCATATAGAAGCTTAGACATACTCTTACACATAAAAGAAGCAATCTGTTACAAAAGATTCAACACATTATTAATAACTGCAAGACGTGTCAAATAATCCTGAAGTCAAACTAACCAAGATACAAAATCTCAAAAACTACCCTTAAAAATAGGAGACACTTAAAACACTATAGTTAGGAACCTGTGCGCACTTACCTGAGAGTCAGCCCTAATGAACTCAATGGAACTCATTTCAGAGTAGACCCTCAAAGCATTGTGCTGCAAAGGCCAGTGCTCCACAGAAAGGTGCCAGATGCATGACTTGTAAGTCACAATACAATTTCTCCCTGGCTCAGTGCACCAAAGGGTCACTCAGAGGAAGAAAGCGGTGGCAGTTTTGTCTGGAGGCAGAAGCACATTGTTGGGAACGTGCTCCCTGATGAAAAAGCTTCCCTAAGTGTATGTGTGTGTGAATATATATACATACATATATTGATCAAAACAGGAGAGGAGGCTGGTTGATGCCAAGTGGAGCAACCACTCTGAAACTTACAATAGCTGGATGCTCTCTGGTGGCTTTGCAACATTATCCGCCCAGATGAAAAGGGGTCAACCGCCAAAGGCTCCAGAAAGAAACCCCTAGAAATAAGAAGAAAAGAGGAGCCTGGCTGGATCAGCCCCAGAATGGACGCCCAAAGAGAAGTCCATAGTCAGGGCAAGAGCTCTCTCCTGCTGCTCATGAGCCACCGAAATTCTCCTGGCGTCCTGAAAAGAACAAGCCAGCCTTCGTGCCTTTCAGTGACTGTCTTTCTCTTGTGGATGGATTTGTCTGAACTTCTTTGAAAACCATGGAAACAAGAGGCTGCCACCCCATCTCTGTGCCAACAAATTCCATCCAGTTAATAAGTGATTTTTGAAGCATATTAAAACCACTGATGTCTTCCCTTTCAGGATACAAGATCCTTCCAAAACATAAAAACCCTGACCCATGCAAAATGCAACTGTCAGAGGTGAAATGGAGTGGGCAGCATGAATCATATTGCAATGACTGGACACTAAAAAAACCATAAATGAGATAAACTTCAAAAGAATTCAAACCCTTCTCGCAAAAGTGTTTTACCAACACTTTTGGTATGGCTTGGAATTTTGAAACTGCATTCCTCTCAAAAACAGTTTTCTTTTTTTACCAAATAGCAGACTCAAAATCAGGGGTAGGCAACCTGCGGCCCGGCGAGGCATTGGGACCGGCCCCACCCCAGTCCTGCCGCCGGGGGCCTTTGGCCTCTTGCATGCAGGGGCAAGGGGGAGAATTGTCTATAGACGCCTCACAAACATGCATTTATATTAACATTTTTTTAAAAAATCAGCAAATTTTTTATGTGTCCTCTTTTTTAAAAAAAGTGTCCACTATTTGAAAATATTGTCCTACATTTGTCCTGGTTTATTTATTTATTCAAATTTTAAAATTTTTATTTAATTATTTATTTTTTGGCTTCGGCCCCCCAGTTGTCTGAGGGACAGCAACCCGCCCCCGGCTCAAAAAGGTTGCCTTCCCCTGCTCAAAATTTTCACAGCAAATACAAGAGTCAACCGAGTTTGAAACATTACTTAGCCTCCTTAATCACTTGGAAGCCACTTTCGGTCCGGAAAAAATGGCAGCGAAGCACTTAGCAAGTGGTCCATCTAGTCCAAACCTGTTGTGTAAGTAGACACAGCTACAGCCCTTCCAAAATATGACCATCCGATTTTGCCTTAAAATAGCATTGCCATTCCTTGAGGCTACCAGAAGTGGCAATTCTCCTCCTTCTTGAAGGAAATTAAAAACCAGCGGAGACATCAGGGTTCTCGAAGAATGCCCACAGAATGCAAAAACAGCCTGGGTGCCCACAAGGGGGACTCAAGGTACATGATTCCCAACCTCTCTTAGGTTTCATCTACATTGCAGAATTAACACAGTTTGACACTGCTTTAACTGCTATGGCTCAATGTTATGGAATAGTTTTGTGAGATGTTTTACCTTTTCAGTCAGAGAGCTCTGGTGCTGAAATAAGCTACAAATTCGAGGATTCCACAGGATAGAGCCATGGCAGTTGAAGAGGTGTCGAACTGCATTAATTCTGCAGTGCGACAGCAGCCCTAGAGGCTTAATTGGCATGCCGGCATGTGCCTGGTTAACATCCATGGTTGTGTCCTGGAGCAAAAGACAAGAATCCAGCCAAAGATAAACCAGAGCAATGGAGCTGAACTCACCCAGTTGACTCTCCTCCTCCTTCTGTGCATCTAGTTCCTCCGTCACTCTCTGGATCTCGCCATGAGCCCCTTGCAGCCTCTGTGCAGCTTCATCCAGGTCTTGCTCAGCTTCTTTCGCCAAGGCTTCAGTGTGAGACTGAAAGACAAACCACACTTCAAGAGCTGAAGGGGAATCCTCTCTGCATTACTATTTAGAAACTCGGTCCAGGGAGGGATGGACAACGAAATCTGTCTTGTTATGTGCTTTTGACTCAATGTTAATCATCAAGTTTTCCTGCCAAGGTTGATTTATTGAATTTATATACCGCCTTTCTCCCAAGATGACCAGTTTTGCACCCCAAGATGGAATGAGAACATGGTAATATTCTGATAAACAGAAATAAAATTTTCAGCTTTTCAAGTCTTTAACTGTGGGGAAGCGCCACTGGACTCAGATCTACACAGTGAGAATCAGCCTTGAAAATTACATTGCTTCTCAACCAGCTCTTTCATTGGCAGAACCACCTACTTTGCCTGGAGCTGTTTTCCATCAGTGACACTGTGTTTTATTCAATCTACTTTGTAAATTGTCTTATCCCAAAACTTTTTAAGTTTTTAAGTTCATTTATTTGATAATGGACTCTACTGTGTTATATTGCAACCACAGTTTTGAAAGGCAGCAGGGAAACAAATAACTATAGTTTTTTGTGAGAAGATGCCAGCCACATATGCCGGCAAAACATCAGGAATAAACTCTTCTACATGGCCACACAGCCCGAAAACCCCACAAAAAACTATGGATGCCGGCCATGAAAGCCTTCAACTTCAAACAACTAGGTTTTTTGCCTCTCTTTCTTTGGTTATTACTTATGTTGGTTTGTAATCTGTGGCTACTATTTCTTGAGGGATAATGATACTTTTCTTTTTAAAAAACAAAGGAACAAACCAAAAAACAGTATTTAAAATTCCAGTCCACCCTCTGTCCAATTGCCACATTATACTAGATGTGCCCAACATACACCTCTTTCTTCTAAGAATCATAGAGAATCGTAGAGTTGGAAGAGACTGCAAGGGCCATCCAGTCCAACCCCATTCTGCCATGCAGGAAATCACAATCAAAGCATCCCTGACAGATGGCCATCCAGCCTCTGTTTAAAGACCTTCAATGAAGGGGACTCCACTACACTCCGAGGGAGTTTGTTCCACTGTTGAACAGCCCTTACTGTCAGGAGCTTCCTCCTAATGTTGAGCTGGAATCTCTTTTCCTGGAGCTTGCATCCATTGTTCCGCGTTCTAGTCTCTGGAGCAGCAGAAAACAAGCTTGCTCCCTCCTCAACATGACATCCCTTCAAGTATTTAAACAGGGCTCTCATATCACCTCTTAACCTTCTCTTCTCCAGGCTGAACATCCCCAGCTCCAGACCATTCACCATTTTAGTCACCCTCCTTTGGACACATGGCTCTAGTTTCTCAATGTCCTTTTTTAATTCTAAGGGGCCGCACTATGTGAGATGTGAAAGAAAATACAGTTGGCCCTCCTTATCCACGGATTTTTTTATCCATGGATTCAAGCAAATATTTTTTAAAATACATAAATTCCAATAAGCAAATATTGATTTTGCCATTTTATATAAGGGACAGCACTTTACTATGCCATTGTATTTAATGGGACTTGAGCATCCATGGATTTTGTTATCCTCGGGGGAGGGGGGTCCTGGAACCAAACCCCAGTGGATACCAAGGGCCCACTGTAGAACCGTTTTTCCAGTTTTTATGATTTGTTTTTACTTTATTCCTCAGTATGGATTCCTGTAGCTCTTGAAGCTCATCTTCCAGAGTCTGACGGATCTGGTCCAGTCCATCCTTGCACACACACGAAAAGAACTGGTAAGAATAGTTTTACTTTGGTTTTATGTGCTGCGTTGTTTTTACTGCTCTCAGGGGTGCTGGGCAAGCTCCAAGACTTCACTTCTGTTGGCAGTTTTTAAAATTCACATCTCTAGCTGTGGTGGCCAATTCAATTCAAGGTAAGGACACAGTGGATGGAGGGCTGTGCCCCTCTGAAGTCCTGTGGCCCCAAACACCTGGGAATTGCCCATCCATGCTTTATAAGATTAAAACATTACACATTGTTGGTATTAGGATATATATGTTTATGTGTTCTGGATCCCAGTTATTTTTGTGGCAGGCTTATTTAAATTCCTGTACTTTTATTGAATCTCTACTTAAGATTTTTTTAACCGAATTTGTTTTGAATGATTTTTTAAATTAAATGTTTATTAAATTTAAAACATACACATTAAAACTATAAAAAAACCAAATACAAGTGTTAATTGTAAACAAATACAACAAATATACAACCAAAATACAATCTTCTGTATTTATAACTCAATTTCTTTTTCCTTTATCAGTTATTACCTTCCACCTTCTTTTGGCTCTTTCCTTCTTCATCTCTCTGGTTATTCCTTCCCTTTTATCCTTTTACTTTTCTTTTACTCTCTTTCCTTTCCTTCCCCTCCCCTTCCTCCTCCTTTCTTCTATAAACCCTTCTTACTTCTTCCACATCTACCATCATCCTCCTTCCCTCCTTTTCCCTCTCAGTCATTCCTCTCTCCCAACCTCTCACCTTCTCTCACATACTCTAACCTTCTTTTCACATTCCTTACTACTATTCAAACCAACTTCCTTTCCCATTGATCACTGATTAAGATTTGTTTTGAATGTTTTAAGCCTGGTGCATAATCTTGAGCGTGCGTAAAGAAAACTGATAGGCTATAAAAGAATTTCAAATCAATACTACACACCTGAGGCTGAGCAGCACAGAGGCTTTCCAAAGAGTTGGGGAATCCCAGATTTTGCTCCAGGGCCTCAATTTTCTCCAGAAGGGTGCTTCTTTCTACTAGTAAGTAAGCCACCTGTTCACTGGGGCTACTATGGGTGATATCTAGCAGGCCTTCTTGCTCCAGCATGTCTTGCACTTCTTGCTGCTGGGATTCTGGAAGGAGATGGAGGGACAACACAAGCACACATTTATGTCCTTCAGCAGAAGTTCTTTTGGAGAAAGAGAGTTGCTCTGATTCATCATCATTTTCTAAAAAGCTTTTGTGGTATAGTAGTTAGTTAGTTAGCGGTCCACCAGGAACAATCTCTTGCAATATCACAAGGAGAAAATTTGGGTGATGTGACACAAGATAGCCGTCGGTGAGGTCATTTAGTATGATATGTTGAATACCAATCATATGGAATAAAAAAACACCAAGTTCAACAAGTGAGGAAAGTATAGACACAGACACTTTTCAAGACAGAAATGGAGAAGAGGGGATAGTCACCTAAATCTGAGAATCCCAGTTGAGCCTAGAAAGGTGGAACGGAAATTTGTCAATTTCTCAACTGGGCTCGAATTTGGAGTTCCCAATCCACTGAGAAACTAACACACAGGAATTACAAAGGCATCCTGAAAAATATGGGATTCGACATTGTGGCTGCAGCTTTTGCCAGTTTGTATATTGCACAACCAGTTTGTCTGCCACTCTCTCCATAATGTTCTATTGAATACAGTTGTCTCTTTTTAGTGTACTGAGACTGAACAAGGGCAAATGAAAAGCAATATACGAATGGAACAAATTAATGGATAAAATAAAAATACTTCACAACTCTAAGATGTCAACAAAAGCATGTTCCCCCAGCTGTACTAAATTGCTGTGTGTTTTCACGCGTCCGGTTTGTGCTCATGTTGTTTTGCAACCAAATGACCCCTCTGACAAAAGCTGTTGATCCTACCCCATGTGACATATTGATTTACCCACAAACTACAAAGTAAGTTCTCCATCAAGGTCAGTTATGTGGACGCAGCTCAGGGACCGAATGAGAACCAACAAGGGCAGTGACCGGAAGAAAATCAGACTGTATTTTTGCCATACTGTAAGCAATTTGGAAGGGGGGGGAAGCCATCTGATGCAACATGCTTGCATGGTCTTTTGCAGCCACAATTGTGCAGATACAGTAAAACACAAATCTAGGCATGCACAACGTTCTGAAAGGAGACTCCTGCCACCGCAAATGACCTCCAAGCAACAGAGTCCCACATCCTAACCTGCCTCCCAGGGCTTTTGAAACCTTTGGAGAAGTCAATGTTCCACATACCAATGTCTTTTAAAAAAACACTGAAAGTTAGCGTGATTAAAAGAACCACAAAAAAGGAGAGGAAACAGAAAATCACTGTTAAAAAAAAAGATGTATGAGCATATCCCATAAAGCTGGAAAGGAAGCATGCAGCCGTTGGATGGTATGTGGCCTGCCAAGTCCCAAAGTGCAACCCCTAAAACTTCCCCATCTATGGAACAAGGCTGGATCCCAATGCTAAAAACTCATTTTTCCATTCGACAGGCTACAGAGAAGAGAAGAAAGCTCTCCAGACTAATGAAGGTGCCAGGATACAAATGCAGAAGGAGAAGTTGATGCTTTCTGTGCTGCTTGCTTTGGTTTCTCTGGGACACCAAACCTTCTTGAAGCTCCCAGACCCTTCATGTTCAGCACAATAAGGCAAAGGAGAGGCATATACCATGCTCCAGCTGCAGTTGTGTGACTTCTATCCTGAGCTGCTCATTCTCCCTTTCATATTTGGTCACCAGAGCATCCCGTGCTTCTGTCAGGGTACGGACGTGGCCCACGTAGTTTTCTACCTACAAAGAGAACAACAACGTAAACTCAAAAAGAGTGTCCAAGAAGAATGCAAGAAGATTCCTTATGTGAAGAGAACCTCTTTCACCAAGACACCAAGAGAGGTAAATTCAATTTCGGGGCCGTTGTCAGGGGCCGCACTCCAGTGGTAAGGCAAGACCAAAAGCAAAAACTGGTAGGGTTGAAGATACCAGCGTGTTTTAGCTTAAAGCTCTTACTGACAGTAACTGAACCACAGGAGAGGTATCTCAACCTTTGGAAGAAAATATTTTAACAAACCAAACAAACCACTAAACAGTCGTGTCACGGGGATGGAGTCATAGGTTCTGAGGTTCTCAGAGAACACTCCTTATCCAGATAGCCTAGCACCATTTATCTGGAGTAATCACAATGTGCAACTGCAAGGCACAACATAGCATTGAGGATTCACGGCGTCACAACTCATCAACATCTGGGAGGACTACAAATCCCTCAGTCCAGCCTTATAGGGTCATTGTAAGAATTACAACCCACAACCAGGATGCTAAATTAATTATGTTCCTCTGCCAGTCACAGCAGGACTTTTCCCCCTTGCCTTCTGCTTCCCCCTTCAGCCTCCTGTTCTGCCTGAAAACCAGCTCCAGAAGGTTTTGTCAGGCTTCCAGGGCTGGTTTTGGGGTGTGCAGGGGGACACAATGGGGAGGAGGGTGTTACACTTTTGTGTTACTGGATCCTGCTGTTCCACCAGCAGAATTCCACTCTCAGACATTGACCAGTATTATCAGTTCTCATATAGCACCACCACTGATAATATTGGAGGCTGGCCCGAATATCAGTGAAAAGCTTGGATGGTTTTAAAAATCCATTGGGCTCTCTTTATCTGTCAGCAGATGGAGCCATTGCTTTGTCTAACTCTTGGCACAAGGAATGCTCTGCTTGTAACCATGAGGGCCCCAGTCTACTTAAAGGTTAACCCTTCTTGGACATCTTCAGACTTCCGGGAATTTCTCAGCACAGCAATTCTGATCTGCCCAGCGGCAGGCAAAGGCCAGGACAGTCCAGTGCTGTCTACGCAGAAGATGCCAAGAGCATGTAGACTTTGGACTTTCAGACTTTGCGTTCCGCTAGACATTTGCAGTTTAATAGAACACTGAGATTCACTGACCTGCACTTGGAACAAAGGGAAATAACTTAGAAATAGCTTAGAAATAACTTAGAGCCTGAATAAAAATCTGCTTCTAGGTACCTTAAGAGAAACAGACAGGTCGATCAGAAATATCATTTAGGGTGCAAGGAGAGCTGTTTTATTGCTGCTACTGTCAAACTTGGAGTCGGAAATTGTTACTGATCGACAGCTGATCACCCAGATCAGAAATGCTGAACTTCAGCTGGTCGGTGTGCCAGTTTTCTTACCCCAGGATCCTCCAAGGCCCCCAAAATGTGGCTGAGGTGACCAGAAGTCTACTTATGGTTTGAAAAATTAGTCCTTTTGATGTTCAACAGTGCAAAGTGGGCCTGCAACCTATTTGAAAGGTAAAGCACCCCTCCTGCACACCTCCAAGAAAGAGAGTTCCTCATGTTTTCCCCAAAAAGGGCAATTCAAAGAGATTGGAGAGTGGAGGGCCACAGAACACCATTGGGAGCCATATGCTGCCCCAAGGAGATTGCCCAACCTGCAATAGATCTTGATCTAACTCCTGCCCACCTTGCAAGACACTGAAGATCTACCTAGCTGAGTTTCAAATAATCCAGTAACAAGCACGGACTACTAGCTCAGTGCTGGTCACCGTTGTTTGCTGCTTGTTCGCTGACAAGAACTAAAGAGACTCCCAAGGATCTGGATAGAAATCATGGTCTTGGTATGTCCATCAATTCTGGGACCCATTAATACCAGAAAGTTCCAAAACTGAAAAATGCTTTAGCTATCCTTTAAGGTCCTCCTAAGGCCAAAACATCCTAAAGGCACCAAATCCCATCTGATCTTGGAAACTGAGAAGGTTCAACCTGGTTAGTACTGAGATGGGAGACTGTGGGTGAGTACCAAATGCTGTAGACTATATTCCAGAGGAAGGAACTGGCAAAACCACCTCTGAGGATTCTTTGTCTAAGAAAACCCTATGAAATTCATGGGGTCACCATAAGCTGACAAGTGACATGAAGGTACACACACACAGACACACAAGTCCTCCCACATTCCAAGCCTCAAGGAAGCATGGAAAATCATGTCCCAAGGAAGCATGGAAAATCATCCTATCTCCAGGAGCAGGGAGATAAAAGTAGGTGTCTGTGAGAAACAGGATGCCAAATGCCACAGATCTTCTTGCCTTATCTAGAAGGACCAGGGGCTCTTCTGGTCTCTGAATCTGTTGTCCAAAGCCAGGACAAAATGTATACTGAAGTGTGCCCTTCATACATCCTTTGCTCAAAGAGGGACCTCACTGGCTTACGTATTATGTTCTTTGCTGACAGCAGGGAAGACGTGGGACAGGGCAGAAGCCTTTGCAAGCATGAAACCCAAGTGGAAAAACAACCTTTGGGGACTTGAAACACCCTGGAAAAGATCTAGCTGTCACCTGCCAAGACAACAGTGGAGGAAGGAAATCAATCATCGCTGGAGAAAGGAAATTGACAGCTGAGTTCAAGATATGAGACATCTCTCACCCCTGCTGTTTCTATTGTCTTGTTTCCCCGGGTTAAAGGCTGCGGGGAAACAACCCACCCAGAATGGCTCCTACCCCCAGCCATGTTGAATCGATTAGGCCTTGCTCAACACAGGATCTTGCGCAAACCCCATTCCGTTCAGAGGGGGACTGTCTCGGAAAGCTCCCCATGGGCTGCGCATACCAGATTTTCTATTGACGACATACCAGATTCCTACAATGTAAATTCTGACACATATAAAATACCAGACCCATGAAGTCAGGGAGGAAAAACATGGACTCTGGCCATGCCGAAATAAGCAGGATATAAAATGGGACAAAAAGATAAAGCCCTGTTTATTTCAACCTTTGGTATGCCTTACAAGATCATAGTGACAAGGCAAAGATCTGAAACAAATACACAGTACTCTGGTTTAGATAAAAGTTAACACTATCGAGAGAAGCAATCCTGATTTCCCAAATGGCTAATACAGCACGCTTTGGAACTTAAAAATCAAGATTGAAAGGTACAGATCAAATCCTCCACGTCCTTGTGAGAAGATTTATGCTCAGAAGGAGGCAAACTAAATACAGTTTCAGCCACTATGTTACCCCAAATGGTAGTTGAACTAAAGACAGAAAATAAAGCATGAACAAGTCCGATCTCACCTCTCTTGTCATCCACTTTCCTGTTTTCCCCCCCAATATTTTGTCACTCTCTAGCTAAAGTTACTTATGCACACCAACACGACTTTAGCACTGAACAGACCATGCGTTTCACCAAACAAATAAAAGGAGACCTAAAAAGCACTATTAAAAAATTACTTAGCGGTATTGCAGCACTATTTCATGTTCATGCCCTGCTCAAAATCTTATTTCTTTTGGTTTGTGGTTCTGACTTTTGTGGTTCTGACTTACGAATTTGACTATTCACACATTTGAGTAATATGTTATCTCTGGGAATCTCTATGTCTTTCAGTGCGACTTTATGGCCAGTGTCCACCATTTTAGGAGAAAGGCAGGACACAAATCCAATAAATAAAGAAAAGTAAAATGAGAGCTTGCGCTGGAGGACCTTCAGATTCTAGAGAGAACCCTTCTCTAGGCATTTATGGGTCCTTCAACACAATTCTATGCTCAGTCTCTGGCAGATACTGACCACAGAGTTATGCTGGAGAACCTAGAGATTGAATGCCTTTTTATATGCATTGTTTCCACTTTCATGAGGGTCCTGTGCCCCTAACCCCAGTGAAAGTGGAGGACCTACTATATTTGTTTCGACTATGGACCTCAGTCTTCAACAAACAAAGGAGCCTGTTCCTTTACAAGCTTCTATTCCAGCAAAGTCCTTTAGAAGCCTATGGGGCTCCTCCAGAGTACATTTGAGACCTTACCTCTCTCATCTCTTCCGCTTGCTGTTGTCGCAGCTTCTCCAACTCGCCGGCTGCAGAACGCAGTTCCTCTTGACCACGCAGGAACAAGTTCCAGACGTAGCAAAGCTGATCATCGACGGGAGCTGTGGGATCGACCCCTTCTTCCTTGAGCTGCTGCCTGATGTCTTCTATGTGAGATCGCTCCTATAGAAGAAACAAGAAAAGGTATTTGTCTTTTTTTAATATACTGGATATACTGTTAAAGAACTCGGTCAGGAAACCTTTTGTGATCTCAAACTACTATGACATCCTGGCTCTCATTCTGAGCGCAGAGAACATGCCGTAGCGGTTTAAGTGTTGGACTAGGACTCTGGGAGACCAGGGTTCTAATCCTTGCTCAGCCGTGGAAATCCACTGAATGATTGAGCCAGTCACACTCTCTCAGCCTCAGAGGAAGGCAGAGGCAAACCCCTTTTGAAGAAATCTTGCCAAGAAAACTCCAAGATAGGTTCACCTTAGGGTCACCATAAGTCAGGAACGACTTGACATCACAGGGTTTTCTTGGCAAGAGTTACTTCAGCAGGAGTTTGCCATTTCCTTCCCAAGGCTGAGAGAGTGTGACTTGCCCAAGGTCACCTAATGGGTTTCCATAGCCCAGCTGACAATCTCACCCCGGTCTTTGGAGTCATAGTCCAGTGCCCAAACCACTTCACCGCGCTGGCTCTGGGTGCATTTACACTGTAGAAATAATGTAGCTTGGCACGACTTTGAAGCTCCATCCTATGAAATCCTGGGGTTGGTAGTTTTACAACATCTTTAGCCTTTTCTATCAAGGAGTGCTGGTGCCTCACCAAACTATACAACCCAGGATTCAGTAGGAGGGGGCTAAGGCAGTTAAAGCGGTGTCAAACTGCATTAATTCCACAATGTAGACGCACCCTAAATTGCATTGTTTCATTGCCTTTGTGCATAAGAAGGGCTCGTTTTTCAACGCTTCTCGGGTGTGTGTTTGAAGTAACTTACCAGAGACGGACGCTTGGAGGAACGCTTGGTGGTTTTGCCCCCCCTAAAAATAACTGATTATCCCCCCCCCTTTCATTACACGGAGGCAGAACCACTTTGCCTTTGTACTCACCGGCTGGGCTCCCTCCATGCGGCCTTAGCGGCGGCTGGACTAACAAAACGGGATGGGATTACGTGAGGCTGCGGAGTAGGCCGCAGAAACCATGGCAACACGGCCTACTCTGTCGTAAGGCTTCGCCAGGCCTCGGCTCAGGAAGGCCCCGGGGTGCCGTCATAGCAACAAGGCCATACACACAAAAACACATGAAAGAATTAGAAAACATCCTAAAATGTAGATATGCAACTGAGCACCAAAGTTATGGATCGCCCAAGGCATTGTATTTCCCATCACTGTGTGCAAATGCGAGAGCTGGACAGTGAAGAAAGCAGATAGGAAGAAAATGCATTCATTTGAGTTGTGGTGCTGGAAAGAGTGCTAAGGATCCCATGGACGGGCAAGAAGACAAACAAGTGGGTCCTGGAAGAGATTAATCCCAAACTCTACCTGGAAGCCAAGGTGGTCCAACTGAGGCTGTTGTCCTTTGGACACATCACGGGAAGACACAACTCACTGGAAAAGACAATAATGCTAGGGAAGATAGAAGGCAATAGAAAGAGATGAAGACCACATGCTAAACAGATGGACTCAATTGAAAAGGCCACGGGTATGAATTTGGAGGATCTGAGAAGATCAGTGGTGGAGGACAAGGGCGTCTTGGAGACGCCTCATCCACAGGGTTGCCATGAGTCAAAGTCAACTCAAGGGCAGTTAACAACAACAAAACTGCAAGTCCCATGTTATCAACAGCCCTGCTCAGGTCTTGCAGACTTGGTGCAGCAACCGGGGCTTCCTTGATGGGAGTATACACTTTTGGTCTGCCAAGCACAATGTGTGTTTTGTACTGTACAATACAAACTGGGTTTTATTACGGAAAGTGTGGCCACATGCAAGTGGGCAGGGAATCCTGCGTCTGCCACACTGTCTGCGTGGATCTCATATAACACAGCTGTGTAATGCCAGGAACGTCTATTTCCGCCAGGGCAAAATCAGAGGTATTTTACTGATCCCAGAACTGTGTTTTAAAACATCTTTTGAGTACTTGGTATTTTTTCATATTGTAGCATAAATGAGATTTACATGGAGGCCATCAGCATTGCCTAGCTGACCTTGCGAACAAGTAAACTCACCAATGTTTGACACATGAAAACTGGGGCATATGTGGCCAAACAACATCAGTGTGGTCAACATGACAAAGCTTATTAAAGAGGAAGAACATATAAGCTAGGAGAGGATAATAGAGGCTTAATTGGGACGGTCCCTGACAAATCGGGATAGTTGGAGGGTATGTTGTTCAACCAGCATTCAGATAACCCTTCTGATTGAAAAGATATTGCATTCAAGAGCTAGGGAGGATCCTTTGTTCCTAGACAGGAGCTCAGAAACCTGGGTAATTTTTCCTTTTAGCGGTCGTTGGTGATTTCAGAAAGCTGTCACCAAAAACAGGGCAAGCCACGGGGAATAATTTTAATGCAGGCTGCCATTCAACAAGCTCCCCAAAAGAAAACAGAAAAGAAAAAAGATCCAAGCAGCACATTGGAAAGTTCTTATTATTTATGTACGTATATTTTTTTCTCCAGCGAGCAGCAAAGTTGTGCAAATAAAAAAACTTGTTAAGTTGTACCGCCGTTTCACCCTACACAGAGTTTGAGTTCAGCAGCCTCCAATTCCGGAGAAGATGCCCAGTCCCACCACCACAAAACCGTTTCTTAGTTAAGCTTTGAGGATTCAAAGGAGCCCCCCGTTTGCTCAGAGAGTCACTTCTCCATGAAAGCCGTGTGCTGCGACTCCAGGTGGCTGATGATCTTTTCCTCAATCTCCATGCCCTGAGCAATTTCATCCTCGGAGAGGGCCAACCGGGTCTCCGTCTCCCTAGTGACCACGATCACCAAGGTCCTACGTGTGTCGAGCATGTTGGCAACCACCACCTGGTGCCGGTATTTCTCCAAGGCCTGCCGGGCTTTCTGGAGCAAGATGGAAGGGTCCGTTTCCAGTTTGAAGGAGACCACAAACGCCTCCGGAGCCCACTCCTTCACCAGAGGAGAGAGCATCTTTGGTACCATCTTCATCGTGATCTGTGCAAGAAAGAAAGAAAGAACACTACATTCAAGAGAAGGGAGAAATCTCTTCAAGATCAACGTCTGAGAAGGAAGCAGGATGACAAAAGTGGGAGTGGGCAACCCTCCTTCTTTCACATTTCTCCCCAAAACCTCAAATCACCCCAAACGCATCAGCCTTGACAGATTTGCTAGGTTTGGTCTGGTTAGTACCCCCGTGGAGGACTGCTAGGGAACACTAGAGATCTCCAAGAAAGAACCCTGTCTCAAACCCTGGACAGGTTGCAAATGTTCAAATGTCGGCTTTGATGGGGTGGGCACAGCGCAGCCCTCGAGTCATTTTTGTGCCCTCGGGCAGATAAAAAATGTCCCCAAACGGCCTCCCCCCCATTTTAGGGTCAAGAATGACCTTTTCTAAAAAGTGGTAAACCTAAGGCATACTGCCCAGTTGCAGCTCAGACAGCATCTCCTCTGTCATTGGATATCCTAGAGATGGAAGAAACCTCAAAGGCCATCCAGTTCAACCCCATTCTGCCATGCAGGAATACACAATCAAACCATTCCTGACAAATGGCCGTCCGGCTTCTGTTTAAAGACCTCCAAAGAAGGAGATTCCACCAGACTCCGAGGGAACATGTGCCACTGTGGAACAGCTCTTACTGTGAGGAACTTCCTCCTAATCTTTAAGTTGACTCTCTTTGGTGGAATGAGGTTTACCTTGTTCCAACACAGGAGATTTCTGTTACAGGCCTAACTAACCAGGTGCTGCTCCAAAGTCCCAACAGCGGTTCAGCCTCACCTGGAGGGGTCCGTCGCTCGACTGGATCTTGTGTTCAGGCAACTCGGAAGGAGGGATGTAGAAATCGGACACAGCGGCTGCCAAGTAGAACATGGCACTGGAACCTAATGGGGAGAAGCGAGGGAAGTTGAGAGATACATATGGGCTAACATCCATATCATTTGTTTTGGTTGCTTTCTACCCATCTCATGCTGTCAAAAATGCAAACTAGTATGAGCCCCTTTTAAGGCGCTTTTGCTGTGAGCTTGCCAAGGCTTCAGCTGCAAAATCCACACTCCTTTTTAGAGCAATATACAAGAAGTCTCTGATTATTTGTGGAAATGACTGCAGCACCAGTGGCTGCTCTGAAACTGTTGTTGTTGTGTGCCTTTACGTTGTTTCTGACTTATGGCGACTCTAGTGTGCACCTATTGTGGGGTTTTCTTGGCAAGGTTTGTCCAGAGGAGGTTTGCCGAGAGGCTGAGACTTGCCCAGTGGGTTTTGTGGCCAAAGTTGGGATTTGACCCGCATGTCTCCAGAGTCCTAGTCTAGGCTGAGAGGGTGTGACAGGGACAAGCTCGCCAAGTGGGCTTCTACCGCTGAGCAAAGGGGATTCAAACCCTGGTCTCCACCAAGCTATGGCTCAGTAGTGCCTGGGATTTCTAGCTCTGTGAGACAAGGAGCCTTCTCTGTTAGGTGCCACAACAAAAAAAACCCTACAAATCCCAGCATACCAGAGCAAGGAGGGGTGGCCGTTAAAGCAGTGAGGTGCCTTAACACACTGAAACAATGCAGCCTGAGATTGATTTAACGGCCCTGGCTCGGTGCTATGGAATCCTGGGAACTGTAGTTTCCTGTAGAATCCAAAGATATAGCCATGTTAGTCTATAGGATAAGTATGTAGAGAGATCTTGTAGCACCTTTGAGACTCACTGAAAGAAATGAGTTGGCTGCAGGAGCTTTCCTAGGTTTAAGTCACCTTCCTGAGATGATTTTGGTTACTACTACCACACTATTATTATTATTATTATTATTATTCAAAGATCATCACAGAATCATAGAATTGTAGAGTTGGAAGAGACCCCAAGAAGGGCCCTGATCCAGTCCAACCCCCTTCTTCTGCCATGCAGGAACTCTCCATCAAAGCATCCCTGACAGATGGCCATCCAGCCTCTGCTTAAAGACCTCCGAGGAGGGAGACTCCACTATAATCTCTGAGGAAGGAGTGTGTTCCACTGTCGGATAGCCCTTACTCTCAGGAAGTTCCTCCTAATGTTAAGCTGTTATCTCTTTTCCTGCAGCTTCCATCCATTGCTCCATTGGGTCCTAGTCTCTGGAGAAGCAGAAAATAAGCTTGCTCCCTCCTCAATATGATGCCCCTTCAAGTATTTAAACAGGGCTATCTTAGCAACTCTTAACCAGATAGAACACAGATATAGCTGTGTTAAGTCTGTAGAATCAATATCTAGAGAGATCTTGTAGTGCCTTTGAGCAGTTGGCAGCATGGCTTTCCTAGACTTAAGTCTGCTTTCTCAGACGTCTTTAAATCCAATAATAATAATAATAATAATAATAATAATAGAGATCTTGTAGTTCTTTGAGGCTCCCTGCAAGAAAGAAGCTGGCAGTGTGAGCTTTCCTGGACTTGATTCTACTTCCTCAGATGCTTTTGGTTACTGTGATTATTATTAAAAGATATAGCCATGTTAGTCTGTGGGATCAGTTGAGACTCACTGCAAGAAAGAAGTTGGCAGCATGGCTTTCCTAGACTTAAGTCTGCTTTCTCAGACGTCTTTAAATCCAATACTACTAATACTAATACTAAATATGAGAAGGGGCATGCTGGGCTTCCTTAGACTCAGGGCGCCCTTCCTTGGCGCTTGCGGCACTAGACAGAGAGGCTCAGGGTCTCCCAGGATCCCTGGCGCCACTTGGTCGGAAGGGGCTGGGGCGGGATCAGGGCCCTTGTGTTGTTGTGGCTGTTGCTGCTTCGTACCGAGGGGGGCGAGGGCCCTGGCGGCGGCGCGGAGGAGCTGAAGGTACTCCTGGAGGCCGGTGAACTCGAGAGCCAGGAGGGCGCCCTCTTCCTTGGCCCGGCGGTAGGCGCGCAAGGCGGGCACTAGCCCCGGGAGCGCGCCCGGGGCCACGCGCACCGCCGGCTCCCCTCCTTCTCCTTCTTCTTCGCGGAGGAGCTCGAGGAGGGCGGCGGGGGAACTGGGCAGGGCCCTCCTGGCCCAGGGGAAGGCGGAGCGGGCGCGGTGCAGGAAGCAGACGGCGTAACCCGAGGCCACCAGCCGCTCGGCCGAAGCCGCCCCGCGGCGCCCGCTGCTGAAGTTCTCCAGGAAGCGGACCGGACGCGCCTCCAGAGGCACCTGCGTCCCGCCGGAGGTCACCAGCGCCACGCGGAGGCGGCCCCGGGAACGCTGCGCCCGGGCCCACGAAGACACCACCCGCTCCGCCTCCAGGGAAGAGGGAGAAGGCGGCTCCGAGGACGATGCTTCTTCGGCCATGGCCTCCTGGTCCTTCGCCGCCGCCTCCACGCGCACGAGGCACTTCCGCTTCCGGGGTGGGAGGGGCCTCGCCGGCCGCCCCGCCCACCGTTGCCTAGCAACCGGTGGTCTTTGCTTTGGGTTCAAATAGATAATGGAGAGAGATGGAGATTATTGAGATACATGCATAGATTATTGACATAGATGGACTATTTAGATAGATGGATAGATTGAGATAGATTATTGAGATAGATAATTGAGATACAGTATATAGATGGATAGACAGATACATAGATTATTGAGATAGCTAGACTAGATAGATGGATAGATTGAGATAGATTATTGAGATAGATGCATAATTACTTTGATAGATGCATAGATTATTGAGAGAGAGAAAGAGATAGATAGATAGATAGATAGATAGGTTATTGAGATAGATTATTTAGATAGATTGATAGATTATTGGGATAGATAGATACATAGATTGAGATAGATTTTGAGATAGATAGACATAGATGGATGGATAGGTACATAGATTGAGATAGACATGGATGGATAGGTAATTTAGATGGATGGATAGATTATTGAGATAGATACATAGATAAGATAGAGAGATAGATTCTTGTTTTACATATAGTCTTGTTTGACATTCTTTATTTACATATACAGATATATATATAGCCTGGCCTATATATTTTCCTCCAGCGCAAGCCCTGCCTTTAAAGCCTCTCAGGGGCTGGGGCCTTTGGCTCGGGGAAGTGGCTTCAGCGCCTGGATCTGGGTCCCCTTTGCCTGCCTTTGCGCTGCGGAAACGGTGCGCTTTGTCCGGCTTTAACCGCCCGGGCGCCTGGGGTTCGTCCTTCTGTCTGTAAAGAAGGCTTAAGTATCTCTAGGATGGAGCCGGGGCAGTTCAAGCATCGCAGAGGTATGTATCCATTGTTCTACTTGGCAAAGGGAGGACTTCCGGGGGAGATGGAGTCGCTCTACATCCTCCCTCTCTATGGTCGCTCCTTCAGGACGGTCTAGCCGCTGAACGACAAGTAGCTGTATGGCAACTCTATGGCGCGAGCGCGCTGTGACGCGCCGGAAGTTCCTCGGCGCCGCGGCCCTAGCAACGGCGTCCCTAGCAACCGTAGGCCCGAGCCTGCGAGGAGGATGCAGACGGAGCGCGTGGAGCCGCTGTCTCTGCCTCGCGGGCGGAGGCTCTTCTGCGAGCTCTGCCTGGGCCCAGCCACCGTCCGCTGCGGCGCCTGCGGGGTCACCTACTACTGGTGAGGGGCTGGGGGGCATCCGCACTGGAGAAATAACACAGCTTGGTACCGCTTTGACTGTTCTAGCTTCATCCTAGAGGATCCTGGGATTTGTAGTTTCATAAAAGTCTTAAGGTGCATTTCCACTGAAGAAATAATGCAGTTTGACACCACCATTTTGGCAGCCATAGCTTCATCCTACGGAATCCTGGGATTTGTAGTTTCACAAGAGGCTTAGGGTGCGTCTCCACTGAAAATATGAAGCAGTTTGCTTTAACCGTCATAGCTCCATCCTAGAGGACCCTGGGATTTGTAGTCTGGTGAGGGACATAGGGTGCATCTCTACTGCAGAAGTAATACAGTTTTGTACCATTTGAATTGAACCACCATGGACTCCTGGGATTTGTAGTTTTTCATGAGGGTCTTAGGATGCGTTTCCACTGAAGAAATAATGCATTTTGACAGCCATAACTTCATCCTAGGGAATCCTGGGATTTGCAGTTTGATGAGGGTCTTTAACCGCCAGGGCTACCATTCGACGGAGTCCCAGGATTTGTAGTTTGGCGAAAGACTTAGGGTCTATCTCCACTGCAGAAGTAATGCAGTTTTGTACAAACCGTCTAAGCAGTGTCTAAGCGGTTTACAACTGTAAGCTAATTTGGGTACTCATTTTAGCAACCTCCTCGAAAGAATGCAAGCCTGAGTCAAGCTTGAGCCCTTTTTCTGGTCTTGAACTCGCAACCTGATGGTTTTGAGTGAGTGGCTGCAGTACAGGCATTTAACCACTGTGCCACCATTTGAACTGAACCACCATGGAATCCTGGGATTTGTACTTTGGTGAGGCACTAGCACTCTTTGGCAGTGAAGGCGGAAGACCTTGGATTCCATTGGATGGAGCCACGTCAAACTACGTTGGACTACAATTCCGGACCAGGGTTCAGATCCCGGTTCAGCCATGAAAACCCTGCTGGGTGACTTTGGGCAAGTCACAGTCTCTCAGTCTCAGAGGAGAGCCATGGCAAACCTCCACTGAACAAACCTTGCCAAGAAAACAGCCCACGCTAAGTTTGCCTTAGGGTCGCCATAAGTCAGAATAGACTTGAAGACACACCAGAAGAAGCAACAGGCTTTCAGGTGCTATTACTAACCACATTTCTTGTCTCCCCTCAGTGAGGTGGAGCACCAGAGCGCCGACTGGATCAGCGTCCATGAGAAGATCTGCCAGCTGCTCCTTCCGCTGCGGACGGCATCGCCTTTTTACAATTCGGTGAAGGAGAGAAAACACGGCCAGGAGCAAAAGATAAGCAGAGAGGTAACTCAGGCGATGCAGGTGGAATAGGGGATAGTTGATGGTTTAACTCTTTTAAACTGCTGTGCTTAAAGTATAGAGTTTGGGTCAGAGTTGGAAGAGACCTTGAGGACCATCCAGTCCAGCCCCATTCTGCCGTGCAGGAACACTCAATCAAAACATCCCCATTGACAGATGGCCATCCAGCCTCTGTTTAAAGACCCCCAGAGAAGGAGACTCCACCAGCCTCCAAGGAAGCAATGTATTTCCTTGTTGAACAGCTCCTACCATCAGGACATTCTTCCTAACGTTTAAGTGGGATCTCTTTTCCTATAGCTTGAACTCATTGCTCTGTGTCCCAAGTCTCTGGGTCGACGGAATACAAGCTTGCTCCATCTTCAATGAGATACCCTTCCAAATATTTAAACGTGGCTGTCATGCCCCCTCTTAACTGTCTCTAAATATACCCAGCTCCTTCACAGGGTATGGTATCTAGACCTTTACATATGGGTCTTTAGGCAATATCTTTCCTAGAATCATAGAACCATAGAATCGTAGAGTTGGAAGAGACCCCAAGGGCCAACCAGTCCAACCCCATTCTGCCATACAGGAAGTCTCAATGAAAGCATCCCCATTGACAGATGGCCATCCAGCCTCTGTTTAAAGACCTCCACCACACTCCTGACCATTGTTAGAACGGAACTTGCCATCTCACCTCCATGCCCATTGTACTTTGGCCACATAATAAGAAGGCAAGACTTATTAGAAAAGGCCCAAAAGGTGCCTAGGAAAAGGTGGAGGAGAGTAGAAAGAGAGGGAGACTGCATTGCAGATGGATACACTCAAGCAGAGAGGTCACAGGCTTGAAATTACAGAACCTAAGTGGAGGACAAGGGGGTCTTGGAGATGTCTTATCCACAGAGTCTCCATGAACCAAGGGAGCATGTTCCACTGTCATGCAGCTCTTACCCTCAGGAAATTCTTCCATATGTTTTCATTTAACAAAAGCCAACCCTTTGGAACCATTTGATTTTTGTTTTTTTTTTCCTTATGGCCCAGAGAAACTGAGGAAGAAAGGAAGGAAATACAACTTAGTAGTGTGAGCTGGCATGCTGCAGCAATACCAAAAACTGGCTGTTAAACTTAGAGAGTACAAATTGCAGCCAGGGGCAAGTGGGCTTGATCGTTCGTTCTTGTTTTCCCGCAGAGGTTTCTGGCAGAGTTTACATACACCATCGCCCAGAATTACCTGTTTGAAGGCAAACATGAGGAGGCCATCCCAGCCTCTCTGCACTCTCTCAAGTTCAGCATCAGCGTTTATGGCTCAGATTCTGTGGAATTGGTGCCGGCGTACCTCATCTTGGCCGAGGCAAGCCTAGGTGAGTTGGGCAAGAGTTGCATTGAAGGAGTTCCGTGTTGCTTTCTGGATGAAGAAGACCACCTTTAAGGCACTGTGATGTGTTGGTTGGTGGCAGTGAACCAGCTCTTTGTCATCTGGTACTCCCATGCCCATCACTCCTGCTAGGAAGTGTTGGATGTGGCAGGAAGGTACCCACCAGAACAGGACTGCAGAGACACAAAAGGAAGGTGTCAGCATGTCCAAGGTTTGCAGAAGTCATTGCGTTCAGTAAGGTATAGGAGGGAGCCATTTCTGTTGTGCATTTTGTGGGCAACAGAAGCATTTCTGCTCCTAACTTGAAGCTATGTGTGTAAATTAGCTCTCCTTACTTTACAAAGTGACAAGCCTGCCTGTTAGAGCTTTTTGCTAGTGGGATTTTGTGACAATGGCCAACACATCCACACTCATGGCAGGGTACCAAATTTCAGCAGAAAGACACAGGCTAACGTTAAGATGAATGTCCAGGATCTTACATTCAGGAGGCGGTCTTAAGAGAAGTGTGTCCATGATGTATCAGTGTTCGTGTCTAAGGCCTTGTGAGTGTTTTGCTGTCAGTTAACTGAGAGTGTGGCTTTCAGCGACAGTTCAGAAGGTTAACCAGTTCTAAAGTCCATACTGCAATAATACCTTTGTTTGACCAACCCCAAAAGTACATGTCTCTGTCAGCTTTCCAAGCCAGTTTCTTCATCATGTTTTTAAAAAGCACACAGTGAATACATGGGAGAGGGAGTGATAGTGTTATTATCCCATCATCAGCATGTTGTATTTCAATGGATTTGGAGGAAGGGGCTAAAGAGGATCAAATTGAGTTCGTCAGGCCACACTGCCAGCAGTAATAAAAATACAGAGTAATTCAAAATACAGAGGACTTCCTTACAACCTCAAACCAGTCCAAAACTCACAAACTTCCTCTATCCCTTCCTATGCTGTTGAATTTTATCCCTGTTGGGTGGAATGATACTAAATACACACTCATTGTTTTTCTTTCCTGCCAGGCCTTGGTCATGTCTCCCAAGGAGAGGAATACCTTTCACAAGCTCTCTGGATTGTCCTCAAGAACCCTAACTGCAACAGTGCTATTCAGTCAAAGCTCCATCGTAACATGGGTCTCCTCCATGCTGCCAGGGGGAACTTTGACGACTCTCTGTACCATCTGGCTAATGATGTAGGGCTCAGTTGTACTTTGGCATAGGCCAAGCTGCCCCCCTTATAATAGCCCCATCCTAGCACTGTCTCCTGTTGTGTATTCTTGCTGTTTATTGTGGAGGGGGAGAATAAACAGAGGAAGTGTTTCTGTTTGTTGCTTGCATTCTCGGGTTTGGTCAAATAACCTATAACCTCTTCCCTGGTTCCATATCTCAATGATTTCTTTTTCGTTTGAAAGCTTTTTATTTAATTACAGATATACTTTGCCTCCTGTGCTTTTGGGACAAACAATGTCGCTACATCAGGAGGTTATTTCCACATGGCCAACGTTTTTCTCCGTAAGAACGTAGTGGACGTTGCAAATTCCCTCTACGCTGAGGTTGGTAGAGCCAAACTGACCAGGTTTCAATTACGGTCAACGGTGGATGCAGCACGGTCTTGTCCAAGCGCTACTCAGGCCCAATCCTGCTTAACCTCCGAGAACAGACAAGATCGGACATGTTCAGGGTGGTGTGCTGTGTTTACTGTTAAAGTATACAAAGGCTATACCTTTTGGGAGCCTTCTGAACTTAGTATTTATCACAGGGTTGACATTCCAAGTCAATTCCAAAGAAGTTCACAGGGGCCATGTTTCACAGGCGGACAGGGCCAAAGGCAAAAGGGATAGGACTGAAAATATTGGTGTGTTTTAGCTTAAAGCGTTTACTACCTATCATTAAATCAGAAATCAGTGAATACTGATGTGCCTTCAAGTGACTTAGCTACCCTGCTGAAGTTAAAGTGAGATGCCAGCTAGGTACCATCGCATTGCATTTCTTGGAATTTTGTGTTGGAAGCCCCATTTACAGTAGCCTAGCCCAGATGCTAAAAGAGCCAGGGAGATAACACTGACCCTTCTTTTCACAAGCCTATGGCTCTTTTTCTGACCAGGTTGTTGATATTTGGCACAAGCACTTCAGCCACTTGATCGACCTGCGCTATCAGGCGATGACGACCCCGGCTCAGCTTGACATATTTGCTACTGAAGAACAGGAGCCCGCCGAAAAGACCCTGGGTAACTCTGCGTTTCTCGAGATGCCTTTGCTTCCTTTCCTCCCTCACATTTCCAGGACTCAAGGTAGGTCACAGCTGTCTTAGAAGCGGCATGTGAGAGGAAGAAGTGGGGATGCCTCTCTTAGGGTGGAATGCACCACCTGAAAACAATGCTACTTTACTCCTCAGAGTTTTTGTTTTGCTAGTATGCAAGGCTATGCAGACCTACTCTATTGCTCTAAACTAGGGATGAGGAAAGTGCCCTCAAGCTCCTTTTCGGCAGACTGCCCCAGTCCTGCTCCCCCCTTCAAGTTACTCTAGACAAAAGAAGCCAATAGATAACCAAAGTTTTAACTGAATACAATTATTGAAAGTCTTCTTATGGCTGACACAACTACCCTTGATTTTTGCATCCTGAAAATTGGGCATGTCCTCTTAGCTAAATTTGGTCTGGAGAAATTTTGTCTAGTGTTGTGTTGACAAAGTTTAGTGTACAGTATTCAGCCGTACAAACAGACTGCTTTAAAGACATCATCTTACATGACTCTTTTCTTCAAGATTTATGGCCAGGATTACAGTTTGCATTTTCTGCTATCCTGCTATATTCTGTTCCAACCCCACGACTGCGTAACTATGCTTAGAAACCCGTGGCTTTAATATCACTTTTATCACTGCATCTCAAGGAGTGGGTTAATATTTACAAGAGGTCACAGTAGAACAAGTCAGTCCTAAACATTCTGCTCGCTTTCTCTTTCTCTCTCTTCCCTTGTCTCTCTCAGCTAAGGCTGGCCACCTTCACCAAGTTACCTTACTCTATTGCAGATGAGCAGGAACAATCTGAAGCGACTCAGATGTTAAACGCCATCTTAGAAATCGAAGAGCAGTCCTCAAAACCACAGCTGGCCAGGATAGTCAAAGTGGTCCATGCTCTGGCTATGCTTCACTACTTGATCCTGGATCTGCCAAAGGTAACTTCTGCCTGCAGTGAAATCCCTCAATACCATCTTAACTGATAATAGAGTAACATCTCTGATAGAATGTAAGCCTTGGGACTCTTAACTTCATTCCTATTTTTCTCCTGTATGGTTTTTTAATGTCTTTGCCTCAGGAAGAAGCCAGTCAAGTTTTGAAAGCTTGCATAGTGTATTTGAAACTTTGGAGTTGGTCCAAGAAAGGCATTGCTTGTGGATTTTGTTATATTTTGCTGCACACCCAACACAACAACCTCTGAATATGTTTCCTTCTTTTGATGATACTTTGTGTGAGACCCCCTCTCCCTGTACATACTTGTATAGATCTGCTGTGGGACCCTCTTCTGTGTCCCACCATAGAAAGTAAGTCACAGTGGGTCTTCTCAGCTGTGGCACTCCAGCTGTGGAATACCTTCGGAGATCTAATTGGCATCAATGCTGGCTTCATTCAGATGTCACATAAAAGCATGGATGCTCATTAAAGCTTTTGGGCCTAACTGGTTTACTTCAAAATGCTTTGCGCATGATTTTAAAAAGTTTTAACCTTTTAAACCTATTTTAGCATGTTAACATGTTTAATACATTCCGGCTCAAGACAGGGAGTCCCTCTCTCCTTTTGGAGCTTGGGTGGTTCTGGGAGAATGCTAGAGCTCTGCAAACTTTTTCTCCAGCTCCTGCTTGTTCTGTTTTTCAAGGATTGCTAATCATCCAGCTATATCTTATATCATTCAGCTAATGTCAAGGCGGCCACTCTTCTGCCAACCTTCTGCTTGAGTTTTGTTTCTTTTCTTTCTCCTGCTTTGCAACCCCTGAGTGACTTTTATCTTTGCATCTCTCCATGTCATGTTTCATGACAGGCTCAGGAACTTGTGGCGAGAGTTCAACGAATGATGAAGCAACTGCCCAAAGCAGCACCCAATGAGTCCCTTCGACACTTGGTCAAACTGCTGAAAGCCAAACCCATTTATGCCAAATAGGAGCCCTCTGCAACTACTTCTCATTCACATGTGGAGACGCATCAGCTGGAAAAGTCCATATCCTGACGTTTATGCCACACTGAAAGACTGGGTCGGCCACATGGTGCAAAACCAGTAACTCTAAAAAGGTTATGCAAGCAAGCCAAGTTGCATAGTGAAAGACGACAGACAAGGACTGTGACTGCTGCTGCATTGTAAAGGTTTGGACAGAAGTGAGAGAGATCTGTCATTTATGTATCCAGCGTTCTTAGCTCCACAGTTGTGGTATAGGGTTATCCAGTGAAGAAATGTACAGCTATAAAAATTAAATGACACTTTCTTAGTTTTCACCATGCTTGTGACTGTGCTGTTGGATAGGGGTATATGTGGAAAGGGCTGTCGCGCTCCCATAAAAATACTATTTTGGAGCATCTGTCCCAAAATGGGCTGCTCCCTTCCATGTCTGGTACTTCTGTGTCCCAGCAAAGTAGACAATTTCCTGCAAAGACTAGAAAGAAAACAATACAACACCGTCCAGGATTCTCAACCGCTCATTTCATTTATTCTCTCCATACAAGCGCCTCCTTTCTGTATGTGTTTTCTTTTCTTGTTGGCACTTCAGAAAGGAGTCCAGTCTGACATCACACCATACACAGCAAATACAAAGTCCACAGCTTTTTTGTTTTAAAATTCCTAAAAACATCATTGTCTTTTTTTCAAGTGTGGCTGTGTCTTCACTTTAAAAACAGACAAATAAATAAAAAATAGACTATTAAATAGCTGTGCATTTTTTCTCCTTTTTTTGCAAACCTGCCCAAGAGCTTCTACCAAAAAACCTTAATCTTTTTCAGGGAGCCAGGGGTTCTTTTAAGGTCAAGGGTGAATTGAGTTGAATATACCAAGGAAATTCTAAAATGTCAGTGCAACAGATGCAACTACAGTGCAGGTGAGTTTATCTATACAAAAACAAAAATATATGTCATTATAGTCATATACAAGTTTTGCATTACAGTTGCTACAGAAACTAGATCTGTTTTATCATACAGTGTGGGTCGAATTCAAGAAATATTTACAGTTAAATTGCTTGTCCGTCTGAAACCACACTATAACTTAGTGTACTATTAACATGTTTGAACAACAACAACAACAACAAAATACAATATATATATAATATAAATATTTTTTTCCAGTCTATACACAGTAAGCAGGAAATGTGTGCAGCCATTTTCACTGATTTGTTTTTAAAATGTTAAAATCTTTCTTTCTTTTTTTGGTTCAGTGAGTCCAAAGGTTTGTCGAGGGCAATGGGGAGAGGATGCCAAAGGCCCACTGGGATTGGCACAATAGAACTGTGTCTTTTATGGGTCCTTTGGGGAGAAGGAAGGGAGGAAAGGACACTCTGGGGGGAGAGGCACGCGATATGTGCGGCTCGGGCCGCGTTGTTCTCTGGGGCTCGCCTTTCGAATATCGGAAAGGCAGGGAGGGATGGAAGATGGCTTGGATTTGTTGTGGTGGCTGCTCCAAAGGGTAAGAACCAAACCAGTAGAGAAGGAGATTCCAGCACAACATGAGGGAAGACTTCCCTTCTTTTACCAGTAGAGCCTCTGCTAAAGAAGGAAATTCTCTGAAGGCTGTGGATTCTCCTTCATTGGAAGTTTTGAAATAGAGGTTGGATGGCCACCTGTCAAAATGGTTTCAGTTCAGCGTTAGGAGGGTCTGGATAGGAGAAGAGATTCCACCTAAACCTTAGGAGGAACGTCCTGACAGTAAGGGCTGTTCAACAGTGGAAGACGCTGCCATGGTCTCCAATGGAGTCTCCTCCTTTGGAGGTTTTTAAGCAGAGTCTGGATGGCCTTCTGTCGGGGGCAATTTGTGAGTTCCTGCATGGAAGGATGGGGTGGGAGTGGATGGCCCTTGAGGTCTCTTACAACTCTAGGATTCTGTGGGTTGCATGACCCTAGGAGTCCCTAAGGTTCTAACATCCTTCTTCCCCCCGAGAAGCTTTCTACCCATGTGGCATTGGCTGCCACAAAGGGGTAGAAATGGCCACTCATTTTGATGGCTTGGAAGGAAGGTGAAGAAAAGGCTGTCCAAAGCTAACCTAACAGGAACCTCCAGTTTCAGAGGCACTCTGCCTCCAGGTGCAAACCTGTTAGAAACCAGAGGCTGGTGGACCTTTTGATCTGACCCCTTGGGAGGAGGAAGAGCGGTGAGACCTACACACAGAACCTTGGGTTGTGTTTGCTTTTCTGAAGACAGAAGGCGGATAGCAGACTCATTCTTGGGATGGGGGACTTGTCTTCTCTCATTCATTCCCTCCAGGGTTCATTTGCTCAATGCAAATGAGCGGTGGGCAGGAACAGAGCCAAAATGGAGGGGGAGAAACCCTTCTTTTTCTCTCCTTGCTCTTTCTGCACCTTCTCTTTCCAGCACATTCCTGCAGAACCACAAATCTTTCTGGGCAGGGCTCTGAACTTCCAAAAGACTTTGGAAATCTGGCCAGAGGTGACCCAAATCTTCTTTAAACCATTTAGAAGCCATAGACAACATGGCACAAGATTCCATATCTGAGGGGCGTTGAATCCATCCCTTAACAAAACGGAATATCCTCCGCAACCTGTGTCATCCGACTCTAATTCCCATCAACCCTCACCAACGTGGCCAATAGCGAGGGATGCTATGAGTTGCAGACGGATCTCAACTAGTGGGCCATGGATTTTCCTATTCCTGCTTTAGAGCATGATACAGATTGCAAATCTTGCCAAGAGGCAACTCAAATCAATGCAGAATATTTTTCTTTCCTTCTGAAACTGACTTTGCTCCATTAATGCCCCACTTTCAATCTCCCCCCAGTTTACGTGACACGGATTTTGGGGTGCTGAAGGATTTTGGCAAGTGAACCCCCTGAAAACAGAGCAAGGGATATTACTTTTTATACAAATAATCCATTGCTCTTTAGGGCTTTCTTTTTCCTTTAGAAAGTAACTGAGCGTTACTTGTTACTAAAAGTGGTTCAATTTCATTGCTGATGAGTTAATTTTTGTTTTTAAGAAACACCTATACACATAAAAATGGCTCCAAATTCCCCATAAGGACACCCTCCAAACCAACGTTGGAAGCAATGAGTTGATTCTGCAGGATTAACTCTGCTTGCAATGCCTTATCTCTAGAGTAACTCTGTCGCCACTGTCACTTTTCAAAATTAATGATGAATGATAAAATTGTTCTGACCTCAAAAGTGGCACATTGCATGTAGCATCGATACTTCTAATGCGTCATTTTAATGTGTCAAACGTCTTGATCTCTATTGACCTATTAAAAAACTTCAGGGTAGGGATGAGAGAAGCAGCCATTTTGCCCAAAGTGGGCTCAGACCTCAGTTTTGCAACGCAGTCAAGATGGTGGAGATCTTGGGGAAGGCTCTGGTGTGGACCCCATCGCCGTTTTCATAAAAAGCCAATCAGTTTGTTTAAAAATGCTGGTGAAGCTTGACCTGAAAGTCAAAGCCATCTCTGTTAACTTAACCTTTTTTTAAAAATGGCCTTTAGAAGAAGTTGATCTTCTAAAATCAATTTCTTTCTAGCCCTGTGTTTTTAAAATGGTTTGCTTCCAGTCTTGCAAACATGGGATGTGCGCAATGGAAGGGAGGAAGCTGTTCGGTCACCCCAAAAGAGGAGACTTGGCCCGAATGTAGCCATTGCTTTTGAATCTCGTCAGTATTGAAATCCTGGACTTGAAACCGGCTAACCGTTCCTAGCAAGGCGGGCGTCACGTTCGTCACCAGGCGGGCGGGGCCCAGAAATGGCACCGGGACATACCTACTTCACCTTGGACCCGGCGTCTGCAAACAAGCGTCATGAACAGGCAGGAAAAAGGGAAGCAAAGGAGAAGCCCCCACCAGTCTTTTTGCAGCTTACACCTGGGAGTCAGCGCCCAGGCTGTGGAACTCGTCCGGTGTCTTGTTGTCGCTTTGCCCGGCGCCCCCCTGGCGGAAGCCGGAGGCGATTTCGTCGAAGGTTCGGCCCTTCGTTTCGGGCACCTTGAAGTACGTGAAGATGAAGAAGAGGATTAGCAGCACCATGAAGATGATGAAGACGTAGGCACCACAGAGTTCCTGTGAGGAAAGAAAGAGGGAAGATGGATCAATTCACAGTAGCCGTGCCAGTTCAGTGGGCATTTTCCAGCTAGATTACCCCAACTTCAGTTGCAAGATGGCATTTCAGGAGGTGCAACAAAGATACTGGTATAAATCTGGATTCAGTTATCTTTTGTCAGTCAAGACAAAATCTAGAAAATGCCTGGATCCACAGGCAGATCTGTGGATCGTAGTCAACAAGATCACAGTCAACAAGAAAAGTCCACCTTCTTGACCAAATAACGAATGAGAAGCAGAAGAAGTAATTAGACTTCAAGTCCCCAATTAGACTGATTTGTTTACTGTTTGCAACTTGTTCTGAGTAAACTACAGTCTCTTGCTGCTCAATTTAGATGTGCATTTTATGCACTGAGTTAAAAGTTTTAAAGTTCGGGTTGTTTGCCCACAATATTTAGGCAGTTCAAAAATTAGAAATTAAGACTTCTCCGTCTCCAAATGTGACACTGCTTGAAGGGACAGGTTATTAGCTCACCACTCGGTCGCCAGACCTTTGCATGCATGGAGTCCCAGACTCTTACAAACAATCACGTGGTTAAGCTCAACATTAACCTACTCAGAACTAAACTTTGGCAAGCTCATGCATCAAACTACAGTGTCCCCTTTCTTCTTGTTGTGCACTTCTGCTTGGTTGAAAAGGGTCCAAACTGAGCCAACTTCATTTTGGTCCTGCCTGCTGTCCCTAACAGTGTCCTCCTTCCCTCCACCCAAGTGGTTACTGAAATGTAGGCCTGTGTCTCTTTCCAAACTGGTGTTCATCTCTCCCAGGCAAAAACAATTTCCTAACTCAAGTGGCTGAGCTTCAGTTCTTCATCCACCATGTCCCCATCCAACAATGGCAACTGGTGGCTTTCTGTTGTGAGAAGAAAAGGGGAATCTGGTCCATGTTTCAGTCTGAAACCAGTTGCTTTCCCCTTTTCCCAGTTGACCCTTCCCAGTTACATCCACTCCCTAAGGTTGATGCTCCACAACCAGTTTTTTCCTTCCTTCAAGAAGAAAATGGAGCAGTAGAGAGGGGAACATATTGAGTCTACGCCAAGGGACTGAGCTCACAAAGGAAGGCGAATTGATCTCAAACTGAGCATTCTTGGCATGATCAGAAACTGACCTCAATGTACTGGAATCCCATCCCTACGATGAAATTCGACGTCCAGTTAGAGAGGCCAGCCACAGCAAAGGCAGCCGGACGTGGGCCTTGACTGAAGAGCTCCGCCACGATGAACCACGGGATGGGCCCTGGGCCAACCTCAAAGAATGCCACGAAGCCAAAGATGGCAATGATGCTGATGTAGGACATCCAAGCCATTTGGTCCTAAGCATGGGAAGAAAAAATGGTAAGGGTTACATGCACAGAGGCCATGGTTTTCATAGACTCTCCGTATTTTATCCAGTAAGCAATCTATAGTTGCTTAACCTGAGAGAGACTTAAAACTTAAATAGTGAACTCAAGTCAATATTTCGGCTATCCCTTCCCACAGCTAAGGCTGTTTTTCACTGTCTACAGCAGTAATTCCTAAACTTTTGGACTTCAGCTCCCAGATGCCGCAGCCAGCTTGGCCAACAGTCAACAATTCTGGGACCCAAAATCCAAAGTATCTGAAGGACCCAAGTTTAAGAACCGCTGATTTACAGTATAGTTTGCTACTAATGGGTGGCATTCTTGCATCGATGGCTGCATATTAATCCCCCCTCCCATCCTGGCACCCTCCAGACATTTGAACCTTAAAGACACCCCTTTGCCCAACCCCTGATATAGCAAAATTTAGCCAACTGCCACTCACCAGAAGCGCCAAGGCGATGGTCATCAGGACGGCACAGCCGGCCATGCCAGCCAGCCCAACGAGGTGAAGAGTCCTTCGTCCTGCCCTCTCCACCACAAACAGCTGTCGGAGGGGAAAGAGAATAGAAAAGAGTTGGAATCTAAGCGTGAGTGTTAAACAGAGGTCCAAGTGAACTTTTATGGACCACAACTCCCTGGGAAATGTCGTGCAAAAAAAGTTTACTTTAAAAGTATTAAAATAGCCTGTGGCATGAGATTCTCCATATGGCCACAACCACCCCATTTTACCCAGGAGGAAACAAAAGCAAGACACCCACCGAGACAACTGTGAAGGCTGTATTGACAACCCCAGACCCAATGGTGGCATAGACTGGCTGCTGGACCCCAGATTTTTCAAAGATGCTGGTTGAATAGTAGAATACCTAGAAAAAGAAGAAAAAGAAATAGAACAGGTGAGTACAAGAAATGAGATTCCAAGGCAGATATCCCCCCTGCAAAAAGCCCTCTTCCCAGTTTTTACTCTCAAATGCCCTTCAATGCCCTATAGGGTTTTATGGAAAGCATTTTTTGGCCATTGTAGGCCCAAGTGAGGTCTTTGGTTGAAGCAGGAGGTGACCAGACATCAATTCCAGTTTAGTTCTGGTTTTACCAAAGGGCCTTCCCTGAATCTAAAATGGTCTGGGGCAGAACATATGGTCAGCATGCCACCATACCTCCTAGAGGGCACTTGGGAGCATTTTAGGGCAAAATAAAAATGGTCCTAGTGGGATGCATGCAACCCAGCTGAATTTTGCACACCTCTTGTCTACAACATTGCATTTTGGGGGAACTGAAACATCCTTTGGGATTGTAGATTAGGGGGTCTTTCTTGGCAGTTGCACAAAATATGTCAGTTTTAGGGAGGGTTGGAAACTGGCATGCACAGTGTTAAGATGGAGGAAGGCTTCCTCAAGGTCCCAAATCTAGTTTCCATAGCCATGTCCCACCTTCTCAGCAACCTAACTAACCAATGCTCATGGCTGCAGCCTGTGACTTACTGCATTGATCCCTGAAAGCTGCTGGGAGAGTTGTAGGACCACGGCAATGAGGATGGGCTGGCGGTACATGGGTGAGCGGAAGAGCTCTGGGATGGTCACTTTCTTCTCCCGCATCATTTGCCGGCTTTCCTCCTTCATCTCCTGGAGGTCACTGCTGACGTCTGTCGTCCCTCGGAGCTTCTTCAGAACTGGGAAAGGGGCAAGCAGGGTATAAGAAGCTGGCTGGATTGGACAGAGCTACCCTAGGTTTATCTTCACAGTCTAGAAGACCATTGGGTTAGGGAAGTGATTCCCAACCTTTGGTCCTCCAGGATTTTTGGACTTGGGACTCCCATAATCGCTTTGATCTTTTGGAAAAGCAGTATATAAATAAAATTTATTATTATTATTCTAATCCCCAGCCAGATTGGCCAACGGTCAAGAATCCTGGGAACTCTTTTGGCCCTCCTGGGTCTTTGGACCTCATCACCCACAGTCCCCAGAAAGCTTGGCCAAGAGTCAAGAATTCTAGTAACTGGAGTCCAAAACAATGGAGGACCAAAGGTTGGGAAGCACTAGGTTAGGGAACAGCCTACATTACCAGTGTTGGTTTGAGTTTATTTTCTCTGATTTTATTTTCTTATCTACCCTGCTTGTATTTTCTGAACACGCCTGATTCTCCCTCGATAAGCCGTGTTGAGTTTGAAGACCTTTAGGGAAAGGCTTTCTCTTGGTCCCATCTTATTGAAACAGGCTTTCAGCTTTTTACTGGTGCAATGGGTGTGCTGTGTCTTAGATATTAAGTGATTTTAATGTGCTTTTAGCTGTTCTAAATTAATGTTTTTAGGTGGATTGTTGTTTAATGCTTTTAAAACTTTTGCATTACCGGTCATGCTAGCTATATTTAATGCACAATGGGAGAAAAGCGGGATATAAAGAAAATAAAGAATATAATTCCGTGTGCCCATATACCCACTGCTTTGGGCATGGAACATTTCTGAACCCTAGGAAATGTCCGCTGGGGTTTGAAAATACTCTGCTGTTCACGCCATGCAAACTGCTTGGAAAATCCGGGCATGTGACATTTAAATAGGAAAGGGTTGCTCCCCTCCAAAAAAAAATATGGGTGCTCAGAAGTATTGGGACTGCAACTCCCATCACTCTCAGGATCCTGGAGCTTACCGCTCTTGGCTTTGTTCTCTTCATTACGGTTAATGAGGAGGAAGCGGGGGCTCTCTGGCGCAAAAGGCAGCAGAACACATTGGATCAAGGCAAAGATGAAAACAAAGCCCAGCAAGAGTGGCCAAAGGTTCTTGTTCCCCATAAGCAAATCCATGCCGAAAACCTACGGAGGAGGAAAAAGCACAGCGAACGAGCTTAGCCGAAGTTGGCAGAGGCTGGAGCAAAGCACCATCAGGAGGGGTCAGGCATACCCCAAGGTCTTATAGGACCCCATTTTGTACCCACGCTACCAGAAACCATTGAAACCCAACTCACCTGTGCTATGAGGATGCCCACAACAATGCCAAGCTGATGGAGCGTCCCCAGGGCTCCCCGAAGGGCCGTTGGTGAGACTTCGCCAACATACATGGGCACGAAACCTGTGGTGAGGCCGGAATACGCCCCGATGATGAAGCGTCCGAGGATCAGCATCTCGAAAGAGCTGCCCATTTTGGAGAAGCCCATAAGGATGGCAGCAAGGAAGGCCAAGCTGTTGGACATGAGCATGGAGTTCCGCCTAGAAAGGAAAAGATTGGATCAGGATTCAAAGGAACGATGCAGCCGTGTGGCAGGGCTCAAGGTTTCCTTGGCTGGCACAGGAGCATGAGGTCGTTTTTGCCATGGTCAGATGAGAACCCAAATTGTGGCTTTCTATGAGGCGCAGTCTGGGCAGCTCAAGCTTCTCTGAGGTTCCATGACTGCAACCCAACACAGCAACATACATCTAACCACTGATAGAGGCCAAACCATTGTGATCATAGCTCAGGAAAGTTAGGTTCATTTTTTAATTTGGTTTACTATTGGCAGAATCCCCAAAACTAGCACTGGTCCTTGTTGAGTGAGAGGATTCTGGATGCTGTAGTCCAAAGAAGTAATGTTCTCAAACTCTGGGCCCTTTGCAACGTTCTGCATTGTGGCCTCCATCTTTTCCAATCTTTAAACAAGAGGGTGGATGGGCATCTTTCAGGATTGCTTGAGTTGTGGATTCCTGCATGGCAGAATGGGGCTGGACTATATGACCCTTGAGGACCCTTCCAGCTGTAAAGTTCTGTAATGCTTTTTGTCCTGGGCATCTTGGTGATATGCACACCATGAACCTATTCTGGAGGTTTAGCAAGGAGCTATCCAAGATGATGAACATTTGGGGGAACAGAAGTGAGCAGAATAGACAGTTCCTTCAAAGCAATGGTTCCCAAACTTTGGTTCTCTGTGCATTTCAGCTCCCAGAATGTTGGACAAGTTGGCTAGGAATTCTGGGATTTGACCTCCAAAACATCTAGAGGACCAAAGTGTGGGCACCACTGCTTTAAAGTTTGCACTAAAAACCTGAAGCAGATTCAGTGCAACTGGCGTGAAAGCCATGATCTGGCACCACAGCAAGAGATTGTGATACTCACCGTCCAAAGCGGTTGACAAACAGCCCGACCGAAAAGGACCCGATCATCCCACCAACAGAGAAGATGGACACGGAGAGGGACCACAACGTGGTCAGGGTCCCACGGCTGATATACTCCCCATAGCGGTTGTACCACGTTTCATTGTAAAACTCTTCTATCACCTGCAGAGGGACGGCAAACAGGAACCTGTTGGATTGAATCTGGAAAGGGATCTTTTCTTAAAGGGCATTTCCAGCTCGCTCTTCAGGTTGAAAATACAGTATGACCCCTGTATCCATAGGACTGGTACCCATGGTTTCACCTACCCACTGTCAACATAAATGGAGCAGTGAAATATTTTCAGACTTAAAAGGACCCATTCAAGGCAATGAAGCCATGGTGGAGTTTAGCACTTTGGGAAGATGTACATCGTATTGTGCATCTCGGTTGGCAAGCTTGCATCATGAATTTTGTGCATTTCGGTTGTGCAACTGATTGAAGGTGACCCTGCTTTGTGGATTTGGGATGTTATCCTACTTTGATAGATAGTCAACACAGCTATGAATATATTTCCTGGACACAAGATGGTTTGAGACTTCAAGACCAGGACTTGGTTTCTCCACCAGACATGGCAGAGAAAGGTGGCACCCATCTAACCTGGTGAAAGAGGAGACTAAAGAGGAAATGGAAGATAGCTGGATTCTTCCTTGTCAACTGTTGCCGATTAAACACATAAACACAGAGAGAGAGAGACACACAAACAGAAGGCTAGCTCTCTCCAGAAGCCTGGTTGCTTGCTGAGTCACGATGGGAATGCAGGAATGGAGAAAGGAGACACCCGGAGGGCAAAGCAACAACCGGACGGCCATCCAGTTTCTCCCCTGTATCTAATTCAGAATTTCTGCAGGGAACAGATCGAGTGCTGTTGTCTTAGGCTAACAAAGGGCGCTCTCTGCTGTTTTTGTTTTTCCCTCTCCCTGTGTGTATTTTAAGTAGTTTAGCAAACACTTTTTGAAAAGTGAAGGCAGGGTTCCAAGAATAATTCACAAGCCATGAAGTTCTGGATCATGTTGCATGTTCAGAGTGACCAATGGGCCTTCCTTTCACTACGTTCTCGGTCCAAGGAAAAGGCTAAGCTCAAAGTTGTTGGACAGTTTTATTATATTTATGATTTTCATGTAAAGAAATGGGAGTGTGTTAAGGACACGCAGGTCTAATATTAGTATTAGTCCCAAAACGGTGTAGGTATTTGAGTGTTGGACTGCATCTCTGGAAAAGAGGGTTCGATTCCCTGTTTGGCCACGGAAACCCATTGGGTGACCTTAGGCAAGTCGCACTCTCTCAGCCTCAGAGGATAGCAATGGCAATCTCTGAAGAAACTTGCCAAGAAAACCCCATGATAGCATTGCTTGGAAATGACTTGGAAATGACACAACAGAACCCCATGGATTTCCTAGGTTTTTTTTTTTAAAACAAGGAATACTCAAGAGATGGTTTTGCTAGTTCTGCCACCTTCTACTATGGTTTTGCCACAACAACGGCAAAGTAGAGACCTGGTGCAACAAGGAGAAAATATTCTACACCTGCCATTTCATGCCTAGCTTCCACAACCATGCATAGAAATTGAAAATGCTATGGCATGAATAATCCTGACTTTGCCATTTATTTAGATAACCTTCCAAATGCTCCTGGAGACATTGCCTGAGAGTCTTAAAATGCAAAGCTCCGCCAGTGCCAATGCCAGTCATGGGTTTACCTCCCCGCTTTTGCAGAAAACTATTTCAGACGTTAACAGTAAAAAAGGAGATTATTGCATCCTCTTAATTAGCCGTGGAGGAAGGAAAAGGAAAAAAATCTCTTTTCAGCTCAAATTAATATTTTAAGCACTAAGAGCAGAGCTTAGGATGTATTTACAGGAAGCTTTTGAGGGCATTCCTGAGCCATAAGCAATTGGCTGTGGCATGTCATTTTCATGGCTCACAACAACAAAACCTAGCGGGTTTATTTCAAGCACGTAATGAGGACCTTCAGGTCATCCTAATCCATCTACAGTTCGTGGCCATGCGCAAAGTGGAATGATTATGACGTGGGCTGGAAAAGGAAATTCGGGGCATCTTCGGCAGAAGATTCTCTTATTCTGGAATGATATAGGAGGGTTGGTGAAAACATCTGGGGCTAAAAGTTTGTGGCTGGGTTTCTATAGCTGAGCAGGGATTTGAACCTTGGTCTTCCAGAGTCCTAATCCAATTTTCAAACCACTGTGCCATACTGTTTCTCACTCTGGTTTCTTGTTGCTGTAAGGGTGTGCCATGGCTTTCCTCTGAGGCTGAGAGAGTGTGATTTGTCCAAAGGCATTCAGTGGGTTGCCATGGCTGTGTGAGGATTTGAACCTAGCTCTCCCAGAGTCTAACATTCAAACCACTACTGACTCAACGAAGCCTTAAAAGAGGTAATTTAGTCTTTTTTACATATAAAGAGGAAGGAAACCAATGGGAATGATGAGAAATGACCCAATAATGGTTTTAGGGGGAAGGTAGAATAACCACCTGAGGAACTCCAGAGGGAACAATTCAGCCTTGAATTTAAATTATTGTAAGCTGCCATCTTGAATCCCATCTTGGGAGAAAGGCAGGAGATCCACTCATAAATAAAATAAACACAGACAGACATTCATACCCCTGTTCTATTACATCTACCAATGCTTACATCTCCTTCTCCCCCCTTAAAAAACCCCACTCTCTTCTTTAGGCTTTCCAGATCATTTTTAATGCCCTTTCCAGCAACTTTTGCTGCCAAACAAGGTCCAAAGTTTGGAGCAATCCGGCCATAGATTTGAAAATCACCCCAGCCAGGCGCAAATCCCGTTCCAAAGTCCATCGCAAGGGTTTCGAGTATTAACCAAACAGGGATGGCATTGATGCAAAAAGATCCCACATTCCCCAATGTTTTCAGAGCAGAGGAAAAAGTTTTAATTCCCCTGGGAACCAACTTAGAATGAAATCCCATTAGAGCCAACAGTAAGCTGACTAACTGGACGTGCCATTTGGGCAGGATTGGCTATCGGGGTGGGAGGTTGGGAAAGAAAGAATGTGGGAAGGGAACATTTATTGCCATCTTTGTTATTTCAGGATCTGATGCCTTTGGGGTACTGAGAGGGGACTCCTCTCCATCAAGGTTTGAATGCTGAAGCAACATGAGGTACATCCCAATTTTTTGTGGGTTTTTCAGACTATGTGACCATGTTCTAGAAGAGTTTATTCCTGATGTTTCTGATGATCCCAATGATCTGATGGGTCTACTCTGATCGTTCCCAACCTCTGGTCCTCCAGATTTTTTGGACTTTAGCTCCCATAGAGTTCACTGATATAAGCAGTATAGAAATGCACATTCAAGTTCTAGCGCTATGATTCCTGGCTTGTCCATGTTGGCCGGGGCTTCTAGAAGCAGACGTCCAAAACAAATGGAGGACCAAAGTTTGGGAGCCACTGGTCAGCTCTAACCAGGATAGTCGATATTCCATATCCCTGGATTCAACCATTCATGGTTTGAAAATATTCCAAAAAGCAAAACCTTGATTTTTGCTGTTTTATAGAAAGGATACCATTTTCCTATGCCGTTGTATTTAACAGGACCAGACCATCCATGGATTTTGTTATCCATGGAGGCTCCTGGAACAAAAACCCACTGTAATACACTCATCCCCCCCATATTTGCTAGGGTTAGGGGCACAAGACCCCCAAGGATATGGGAAAACTGCAAATAACAAAAACACCAAGTTTTTAGCTAAGAGGACACCTCTCTAGGAATCTCTAGGTCCTCCAGTGCAACTCTGTGGTCAACATCTGACACACACTGACCATAGAACTGCATTGAAGGAGCTATAAAGGCCTAGTAGAGTATTCTCTCTAGGTCTTTCGGTGCAACTTTTAGTGAAAATTGACCAGAAAGTTGCACTGGAGAACCTAGAGAGAACATACTAATTAAATCCATGAATAATCAAATCCGCAATATCAAAGCCACAAATATGAAGGGATGAGTGTAAAATTATTTTAGGCCAGTGTGTATGAAACCCACTGAAGAGGATGGGGAGGTGGAAATCCTTGGTAAAGCAGAGCAGGAGAATGGGGACCTCTCCAAGCCCCATCCATGACTCCTTAAGAAAGCTGAGATGCCTTATTTCAAAGGGTCTTACTTTCTGCGGGGCGTTGATGACTCCAGTGTTGTAGCCAAACTGCAACGAACCTATTACTGCTCCTCCAACCGCTAGCATCAGCCGAGCCGTCATCTGCTGAAAGGAAGGAAAGGACCCAAAAAGAGAGAAAGAGAATTCAGTCAGAGATTTTGAAGCTAAGAAACAAAAGCCAAAACAAAAACCCACTGCAAAAGTTACACTTTGAGCGTATGTTGCAATGGGCCTTCCAGCCAACTCTTGACTCAAGGCAGCCCTATCCTAGACTTTTCTTGGCACGCCTTGTTTACAGAGTGGGTCTGCCCCCATTGCTTTCCTCTGAGGCTGAGAGAGTGGCATGCACTCAAGATCACCCAAATGGCGATTCAAACCCTGGTCTCTCAGAGTCCTGGTCCAACGTCAAACCACTACATATACTTGGAAGTGTAAACTCTGGTTATAGCCATTTAGTGCTACTTTAGCTTGCCAGGGCTCCATCCTTTGCAATCCTGGGATCTGTAGGTTGCTACAAAATGTGTAAAATGTGCTACCATTTTGCAATGAGGGACAATGCAGTATAGAAGTCTGAGCAGTGGTCAACATAAGCCAACTCTCTTTCCAGAAAGGTTTCTTTCAAGGTCCTGGGAAAAAGAATAACATCATTGCCTCTAGTTAAGTTCCCCCCCCCACAAGTTGTCCAACTCCTTTTGTTGAGATTAAAAAAAAAAAACGTATTGGAAATTATGCTTCTTTCAATTAATATCATCATTTGGGCTTCGCTGGGACATTACTCCTTTAACGCTGACCGCCTCACATGCTTCCTTTCGAGGAGAGAAAGGTGAGGCTAATAGGTTTGCTTTGCTGGTTTTAAAAAGAAGCAAATTAATTGAGAACAGTTTGAAGGACATCCGTTCAAACACAAAAATGCCCACGTCATTATCCATGGCGAACAAAAGGGGCAGAACTGGGCTCCGGTTTAACTGGGAAGGCCAAAGAGCTTTGGCCAAGTCCCTTTTCCCAGACCACCTAAGCCAAAGCAACAATCCGGCCCTTGTTTCGGACAGAGGTCAACAAGGGCAGCCCAGTTTGGGATATTTGCCCAATGCTCATCATCATCCATAGACTCTCTGGAGTTACGCTTCATCCCCTGCACAAGCGAGCAAGCAAGCAAAAGGGGGATCCGATTTTCGTGGCCCAGCGTAAGCTGCTTTGGATCCTTCTCATGAACCTCCCTGCGTCGCACACACTCACTCATTGTTTTGGGAAGAAGGACACAATGGCCCTGGTGCCAGGCTAATCCCAGACGGTGTATCTTGGTTTAGAAAGAGAAGGATTGCAGGACTACCAACCCACATGAATCAGATTGAGACATCAGCGCAATCGGGTTATGCTTAGCTACTATTGTCATGTGATTCTGCAGCAATAT
>NC_056528.1:8482821-8530186 GCF_019175285.1 Sceloporus undulatus | reverse complement strand
TTCCTTCCTTCCTTCCTTCCTTCCTTCCTTCCTTCCTTCCTTCCTTCCTTCCAACCTATTTGTGGAGGTTTCTCAGAATAAAATTAGTTCAGAAAGGGTTTGCCATTGCCTTCCACTGAGGCTGTGACTTGCCCAAAGACACCCAGTGGGTTTCATGGCTGGTCTGGAAATCAAACACTGGTCTCCATATGTAGAGAGACCTTGTAGCACTTTTGAGACTCACTGAAAGGAAAAAGTTGGCAGCAGGAGCTTTCCTAGACTTCAGTCTGCTTCCTCAAATGCATCTGATGAAGTAGGCATAAGTGTACGAAAGCCCACGCTGCCAACTTATTTCTTTAGTTAGTCTCAAAGGTGCTACAAGGACTCTCTGCATACTGATTCTACAGACTAACATGGCTATATCTTGAATTCGACCACCTGATCTCCATAGTTCAACGCTCCAACCACTATGCCACGCTGGCTCTCCTATCCAGAAATTAGGCCCAGTAAACCTCAAGGGATAAAGCTACAAAGGAGGTTGTCGGAACAAGGGACCAAGGCAGAGATCTAGGGTGACCTTTCTCTTTCCTGGCCAACCTTCCAGGTAAGCAAGGAGGAAGCATCTCCCGCAGTCTTGTTTTCTTCCAATCTCAAAGACACACTCGAAGCCAGAGGAGGTTGGCAGCCCTTCACAGAAAAGTGGAGTACAACGGAAACCGGAGACATTGTCCGACACATTTCAATTCAAACGGATCTTGTTGCGTACACTTCAAAAAGTTATTTTTTAAACAAAACATACGGGTGATTTTGAGTAGATTTGGAAAACGTGGATGGCTTTGGAGATGTGAACGCACAAGACTGTGTGTAAGAGAAATGCTTTGTGCCGCTTCCTCCTTCCAAGCTGGGCCTGTCCCAAGAAGCTGATACAGATGCCACATTGGCTGTGTTTATTTTTCTGACTCACCTGGCACATTGCAACGTAAGAAACTGACGGGACACACTGACCCAAACACCGGTGACCTCACCTTAGCATTCCCTGCTGTTTCATGAGAAATGTTTCGCGTCAGAGCATCATAAAACAAAATCATTCAACTGATGCAAAGGTTGTGGCAAGGATGCGCCCTTTTCTGGGCAAAGGGTACAAGAAATTGTCATGCAGGATTAAACTGGTTCCCAACCGTAAAGGGAAGCGCTTGGCACAGTTGGCTTCCTCCCAACCAGACTCTGAACATTGCATTGCAACTCTGGCATGGGTGCAAGAACCTCACCTGAACCAACAGGCAGTGGTGATCTTTATACCCCTAAATGTCCTATGTCATCAATACATGAGGGACATCTACTTGCCAGAACTTCAATAACCTCGCAATCCAAAGCAATGTAGAGAAGCAAGACAGGACCTGCTTTGCTGTGGCTCCCCATTTGCAAAATGCCCTCTCTTTGGTGGCACTCGCGTTGGTCTCGTTTTGGCACCAAAAGGAGATTGTTCACCATCCTTTTGGGACCACCAAGGCTTGCCTAGTTCCTAATCCCTTGGTTATGATGCATTATTTTCCAAGCTGTTCCATTGTCTGTATTCCTCTCCAAGCTTTTTTGACACAGGGACCTGAAGAGTATATTTTAATAACAAACACAACTCTGCAGTAAAGTGAATACATCTGCTAAATGTAACGTCAATATATTTACTACAACAGATCATACTCTCCTCAAATCCTGACTCTTAGGAGAAGATGTCTGTTGCATCCCTTTGCTGCACAGAATGTACCTCCTTCTAAGTAAGAGGCCCATTGAAAACAAGGGCTTAGTGACCAGACTAAGAGTTGTTATTGTTGTAAGAACATATATGCAAGTACAGTACATAAAATTCATAATGGCCTGCCTGCTAGTCAAGACCCATAAGCAGACTGAACAACCCTTGCAACGTATCCGGGGATGTTTCTAAGCGAATGTCAACACTTCGTTGAAGCGGACATGGCTTGTCTGCTGAGTAACAGAAGCTGCCAGCTGAGAGGCTAGAGAAAACCCGTCAAGGTGTAGCGTGGGACAGGGCATGCCAACCATCTGTCTGTTTTGCCGTTGCGTAATAGCTATTCATCATCATCACATGCCCTGGTTCAGCGAAGGACGGAAGGAGACACACATAGCCGGCCTCTCCTGACACAGCTTACAATGTGCCTGTGAGCTGGCAACATGGAGGAAGAAGCATGCAGCTGAACAAAGGCCCAAGATTCAAATCTCACCTCTTCCATATGGTTTTACAGCGATGTATTCTAGCTGTGGGTTTAGGTGTTGTTAAGTGTGTTTTGTATTTTTGAACATGCTGTGCCCTCTGCAAAGAGGAAAGGCAGGAAAAGACATAAAATTTATCATCATCATCATTCCAGGAGCTGAAATGAGCACTCAGCAAACTGAGTGATGGCAGATTTTCTCCCACAGAGATGATAGATAGATAGATAGATAGATAGATAGATAAGATAGATTAGATAGGCAGGCAGGCAGGCAAACAGACAAGATAGATAGAAGATTGATTAATTGATTGATTGATCGATAGTTGATAGGTAGATGATAGATACTAGGTACATAGACGGTTGATAGATGGTAGGTAGATAGATTGCTTAGACAAATATAGATATGTGAAGTCAAAGACTGATAGATAGATAGATAGATAGATAGATAGATAGATAGATAGACAGACAGACAGACAGACAGACCATGGATTACAATTCCCTCTCTATATATACTGTTATATACTATATACCAGTGATGGCGAACCTATGGCACAAGTGCCAGAAGTGGCACTCAGAGCCCTCTCTGTGGGCACATGTGCCTTCGCCCCAGCACAGAGTTTGCCAGAGTTTGTTACTAGAAAGCCAGAGAGACATGGCAATTTGCAATAAACAAGTGGGTTTTGGGTTGCACTTTGGGCACTCGGCTTCTAAAAGGTTCATATATACTCTATATATTCTATAGAGAGTATATATTGTTTATATAAAGGTCCTATACTATATACTGTTCCTCTGCAGCTAATACTCAAAGTTCAGGTTGTCCTTAAACATTTTTTAAAGTTATCAACCAGCAAAATGACTGGTCTGGAAGAATGCGCTCTTTATGCCCTCCCTGTGGCAGGATGGAAAGAGGCAGGGAGAGATGGAAAGCTGAGAAAGAGAATCCGAAAGGGGGCCTGGTTTTCCTGATCCTCCTTCCTTGGAAATTAACCCCTTCGAGGGGTCAAGCATCACCCACTAAACTGGCCTTCCACATCTCACTTCCAGACATGACTCATACAGCTTTGCACAGGGTTTATGCCTCTGCGCTGATCCACACACCCTTCTGCCTCTTTGCTCAAGAAGCCTCCAGCCCTTGACCTCAGATCTCAAGCCTTCTTTTTGGAGGGGCCTGTCCTCTGACAGCCTATCAGTTCCAAAATCCGTGGCAGCAACTCCCTCTTCTCTGAACATGGAGCATCATGCTTCCCTTTCCCCTACATCCCTTCACATTTGCAAGACTCATACATGCGGCAACTCCCTTTGCAGACTGGGAGGGAAGTCTTGCCTTGCAGATGTTTGGACACAACCAATGCTGGAAGGAGCAGCAGTGTGTTTTGTGTGCAGCTGCCAACTGGGACACAGTGAGCATCTTCTGGACTCCCCTTTTGAAACTCTGCCCTGATGCAATTCTCGCTCCCCTCCTTTAAAAGAAAAATAATAATCCAAGGCTACAGAGAGAGAAAATAAGCAACTCACTGCCAGACAAAATGTGAGCAGATAGCGGCTAAAGACTGGCCGCAGAGTGTATCAAACTGAAATACCAACCCTTCCAATTAATCCTTTGCCATCCTACTTTTTCAGCTGCTTTCTAAAACGTCCCGGTTCCCCTCTTTTCCTTCTTGCTTTGTCCTCAGCTTCCTTCAATTGCTGCAAACTGAATCCAACTAGTGTTGCATTCAATTGAGACTGCATCTGAGCAGCAAAAATAATCCGGTTTGGCTGCAAAAATAACCTAGTTTGATAGTACTTTGAAACTCTCATGGCTCCGTCCTGTGAAATCCTGGGGGTTATAGTGTTCTTGTGGCACCAGAGCTCTCTGACATAGGAAGCTAAATATCTCACAGAACACCAAACCCCATATTTCCATAGCATTGAGCCATGGCAGCTAAAGCGGTGTCAAACTGCGTTAATTCCGCAGTGTAGATGCAGCCCGATTCATCAGAGAGGAGGAGGAGGTGGTGGTGGAATCTTATTGATAATTGTATTTTATTGGTTTATTTTAATGTAAGCCGCTTCGATCGTTCGGAGGAGTGGGATATAAATAATAATTATTATTATTATTCTCTGCAAACTCAAGCAAAAGCAAGTTGCTTGACTACTTGTGTCCTGGTTTCCATCTGTGAAACGTTGGAGGATAAGAAATAACATAGTAGTACTGTAGTAGTTTGAGTATTGGATTAGGAGTCTGGAGACCAGGGTTCAAATCTCGACTCAGCCATGAAACCCACTGGGTGGCTTTGGGCAAGTCACACACACTCAGCCTCAGAAGATGGCAGTGGCAAACCCCCTCTGAACAAAATGTGCCAAGAAAACCCCACGACAGGTCCACCTTAGGGTTGCCATAAGTCAGAAAAGACTTCAAGGCACACAACGACAACAAAGCAACACGGTGAATTGATCCAGCTCTTAAAAATGGACTTTTGAGTCACACAGAATTGTTTGCCTGCTGCATTTAAGCAAGTAAGCTTTTGAATTATCCTGAATTCTTCACACACCAGGCTTAACCAAGCAAACTTTTTAAAATGTGAAATCGAAGGCTTTCATGGCCAGCATCCATTGGTTTTTTGTGGGTTTTTCGGGCTCTGTGGCCATGTTCTGGAAGAGTTTATTCCTGATGTTTCGCCAGCATCTCTGGCTGGCATCTGCAGAGAAATGAAGACACCAGCCACAGATGCTGGCAAAACGTCTGGAATAAACTCTTCCAGAACATGGCCATAGAGCCCAAAAACCCCACCAAAACCCTTTTTGAGTTATAGAAAAGTCTTCAACCGAGACACACAGCCTTGTAAGAGCAAGCTTTTTTGGGTGGCAATGAATTCTGCTTTCTCTTTGCACACAATATAGCAGCCGAGGTGTTTGCAAATGCAGGCTCGGTCTCTGCAAACTTTGTGTTTGAAATAAGAAAGCCAAAACATGACCCTGGTGGAAAACTTCCGATAATCTCCTGTGCCATATTAAGCCTGCAGCCCTGTATATGCATGCATTTGGGAGGGAGCCTCAATGGGACACAGGCAGGATTGTGTTGCTAGGGTGCAATCCTATACATAGGATCCAAATGTGTGAGTTTACTTCTGAATACTCTTAGTTGCACTGTAAATTACCATTAAAAGGAGCATGTCTGTGATCATTCATGCTTTCGCTATCCTATTTGCTTTTTAAATGAACAGTTCCATGTGCGCATGTTTTGCTTTTGCATCAATGTATATACCTCCAATATTTCACACCCAATAAACAAATTACCTATTTAAGCCAGAACTAGTCAACACAGTCTGTTAGTTTTAGTACATTAGCATATGCCAAACCCTTTGAGGAAAGCAGTTCTTACACAGTTGCTAAATATATAACAATCACATTTTCACTTTTAATTCCCAGCAGTAAAAGAAGTTGGCAACCTTAGCTTAGCCACTACCATGAAGCTAGAGAAGGGGAAACTATCATTGTGTTTTTAAATGATCACAATCCATGGTGAGAGAAAGGCGGCATAGACATGGTTGTTGTGTGCCTTCAAGTTGTTTCTGGTGACCCTAAGTGGAACCTATCATAGGGTTTTCTTGGCAAGATTTGTCCAAAGGAGGTTTGCCATGGCTTTCCCCTGAGGCTGAGAGAGTGTGGCTTGAGTTTCATGGCTGAGCTGGGAATCGAACCCTGGACTCCAGGACTGTAGTTCAACGCTCAAGCCACTATGGCTTGCTTGGATAGCAATTACATTAATTCAATTAATAGCAGGCTGAAAGATGCACAATGTTCCGGAGTGGAAAAACCCCAGAGAAACAAACCTGCCTCTTAAGAGCAATTGTTTTCATACAGAGACAAGGTCTGCGGAGCCTGCAGCCCTCCTGGGGATCAGCAAAGCAGATTGCAATTTTGTCAAACAAGCTCAAAAATCTCTACAATATTTATTATTATCGCCTTGCAAAACAATGATTCGGGGCAACTCCCAACTGACCCCAGACTGGTCCTGAGCGGGGATCAAAGACAGCTCCATTGTACCTCTGAGGAAGGAGCGCAACGCAACACACCCACAAAGCGCACACCCCTGCACCGCCCTCCCTTGCGAAGTGTTGATTTTAGTCCTATCGGTTTCCGAAATTGTGGCCTCTTGGAGTAAAGAAGGAAACCCAAGGCCGGGGGCACACTTTCCGTTCCCCGCAGGGAGCTCCTAGCGGTGTGCGCCCGGTTGTCACGTCTCCGGTCCTTGTTCCAAACCCACACCTTCCCAAGGACTGAATGCAGCCAACACTGGCAAGAAGCCGGCCTTGCTCTTAACCGCAGGCAGCCTTCCAGAAAAAGAGAAGCGCGCAAGAGAGCACATGCATGCACCATCTCTCTTTAGATTTGCAACCTGGATGTTGCAGCCTTCACAAAACCCTGAGACCATCACCCAAGCCTATAGACACATAGACAGAGAGGGACACAGAAAGGGTTTAAGGACACCGTTGCACCATTCCAAAAGCATCTTGACCCAGAAATGCGCATGGACACACCAAAGCACACACAAGAGATGTGGCCTCAACTGCCCTCTGCTGTGGGCTGGGCCTTCTCAGGCAAAGAAGCCGTTGCATTTTTCGCTTGCCGGAATCACAGAAGGAACATAAAAAACACAGGAGGGCTTGCAAAATGATGAATATTCAGCCAGGGAGGGAAGCCGTTGCATTTTTGATGCCAGAATCATAGAAGGAACTAAAGACAGAGAGTTTCCAAAACTATGAATATTGAGATGGGGAGGGAAGCCATTGCATTTTCCAATGCTGGAATCACAGAAGGAACTTAAAAAACAGAAGGCTTGCAAAATGATTAATATTCAGCCAGGGAGGGAAACTGTGGCATTTTTTCGATACCAGAGTCACAGAAGGAACTAAAGATTGCAAAATTGTTCAACCAGAGAGGGAAGCCATTGCATTTTTCGATACCGGAGTCACTGACAGAATTAAAGATAGTTTCCAAAAGTATTAATGTTCAACCAGAGACGGAAGCCGTTGCGTTTTTTGATGCCAGAATCACAGATGGAACTAAAGTATAGAGAGCAATCTTGTAGCCCCTTTGAGACCAACTGAAAGAAAGAAGTTGGCAGCATGAGCTTTCCTAGACTTAAAAGTCTACTTCCTCAGATGCATTTTAGAAAGAACTAAAGGTAGAAGGCTTGCAAAATTATGAATATTCAGCCAGGGAGGAAAGCCGTCACATTTTTCAATGCTGGAATCACAGAAGGAACGGAAGATAGAGATTTTCCAAAGATTATTAATGTTCTTACCGTTCAAAGACACCGACAAACGGATCCATGTTTTGCGCATGGCAAGTGGATTTAGGAACAGAGCTGCCAGGGGTAGTTAGCTGATGCTGGAATTTAAAAGCACCAAGAGGGTGTTGTTGTGTGCCTTCAAGTCCTTTCTGACTTATGGCGACCCTAAGGGCTTTTCTTGGCAAGATTTGTTCAGAGGGAGTTTGCCATTGCCTTCTCCTGACGCTGTTAAGAGTGTGACTTGCCCAAGGAAACCAATGGATTTCATGGCTAAGCAGGGATTCGAACCCTGGTCTCCAGAGTCACAGTCCAGTGCTCATCACTGTGGCTCTCTTTACCACGGATCAATTTAGAACGTATTGGAAGTAGCCAAGGAAGAATTGCCCACAAAAAATAATGTGGTCTACCCCGAAAGAAGGAGTTTGAGGCCATAGTTTTCAGCCTGGCAGAGGAAAGAGAGGGCAGCGCATCTGCTCTCAGCATTTCATAAAAAATTCAATTCAATTCATTAATGCAGTCCTCAGGGAGAGAGAGAGAAAGAGAGAGAGCCATGCGTCACACTGAAAGGCACTGCAGAGTTGCTTTTCTAAATGGGTTTTCCTTTTAAAATGCTAAACGCAGAAACATAGGGAAGGAGAAAACTGGAAAGGGTTAGGAGTAGCGGGAAAGACAGCATACAGAAGTGTGGGGTAGGCATATTTATTGTTGGTATGTGTCTTCAAGTCTTTGTTGTGCGCCTTCCATTCCTACTTATGGTGACCCTAAGGCAAACCTATCCTGGGGTTTTCTTGGGAAGAGGGGTTCAGAGGGGTTTGCCGTTGCCTTCCCTTGAGGCTGAGAGAGTGTGATCATCCCAATGCAATCTGTGGCTGAGCGGGAATCGAACCTTGGCCTCCAGAGTTGTAGTCTAAAACTATGGTAAATCAACATTTATGTTATCTTATTGATGTTATCAATCAGTCTATTCATTGATCAGTTCTGGTATCAATCTATTCTAGTTATCAATCCTGTTATCATTCAGTCTATTCTAGTTATCAATTCTATTATCAACCAGTCTGTTCTAGTTATCAGTTCTGTTATCAACCAGTTTATTCATTTATCAATTCTGTTATCAATCTAGCAGACTAATAATTGGATCTAGGCCTCTCCTCACAACAGACGGAGGCTGTAAAGCTTCTAAAAGGGAGCCAAACCATCCAAAGTTACTCTAAAGTTAGAAATTAAGGCAGGCCATTACAAGAATGTGTTGAAAAAATACACAGAGAGAGAGACCTTGTCTTTGCTGTAAGCTGATAAAGATGATGATAATAATAATAGTAAGATCTGACAGTAGATTAACTTCAGGGAGGGAGGAATATTGGGATCTTGGATTTAATTTTTAAGACCTCCAAAGATAATCTCCCCAGATGCTCTTAAAGGTTGTACATTTTTTGGTAGAGGACATCCATGAACACGCAACATTGACGGTGTTTTGTGTCCAAACAGGGGAAAAATTCCTGAGACACTGAAACCAAAGCAAAAAAAAGAGCCAAAAACTGAACATCATGCGCCTTTTCTCTCTTCCTCTCTCTCTCTCTCTCTCTCTCTCTCTCTCTCACACACACACACACACACACAAAATTTTCCATTCTGACCCGGATCTGAGCAACCTTTGGCAGCCAGCGACTCAAAAACGCATCTGTGTTTTGCGTCGGTGTAATTTTGTGCACATGGCAATGGGGAAGAGGGGATGCCTATTAAATCCGCAAAGTCTGTACATGAGCCATAACAGGACATGCTCCTGTTTGTTTTAATTCCGGCCGCACATTTCCGCCTCTGTTTATTATGCACAACCTCATTGCGATCTGCACACACCCCTCTTTTAAACACAAGGCTCTAAGGCCGAAACCAATAAATAACACAAAATTAGAAATATAGCACTGCGGTCCAAAACTATCGTCCCAACAATCCTCAACATGCAACCATTCATTTCATTGAAAACCTCCAGCAAAGCATAAACACAATTGTGTGCATCTGGGTGCCTTTATGTTGGCTGTCAACCGATGGAGACCCCATAAATTTCATAGGGTTTTCTTAGGTAAGGAATGTTCATTCCTTTGAAATTGTATATAGGCACACAGAGGAATGGATGGATATAGCTATATATAAATGATTAAAAAAGCAAACCAGCAGCGCTTTGCTCTGGTCCTGGAAAGATGTGATCAATCATTAATCTATACAGTCAGCCCTCCGTCCCCAGACTCAACCATCCATAGCTGACTTTAATCTCCCTGTATCTCATTTATAGATATATATGTATCTCATATATACAGTATATGAGATACGCACACACATATGTATATCTCATATCTATTTACCTATTTATCTCATATAGCTGTCTGTCTATCTAATACACACACACACACACATATTTAATAGTCCAATGCTCCAACCACTACACCATTCTGGCTTATACACACACACAGGTATATCTCACATCTATCTACCTATCTAATATATATGAGATGCACACACATATGTATATCTCATATCTACCTATTTATCTCATCAATCTATCTATCTACCTACCTTATATATATATATATATATATATATATATATATACACACACACACCATATATGAGATACACATGCACATATGTATATCTCATATCTACTTATTTATCTCATATAGCAGTCTATCTCATATATATATATATGAGATAGATAGATGAAATAAATAGGTAGATGAGATATATGTGTGTGTATGTGTGTGTGTGTGTGTGTGTGTGTGTGTGTGGTGTGTATGTATATATCATATATATCTATATATAAATATATATAATATGGGGCACTTGTACTATGCATTTACTATGTATTTAATGGGGACTCCACAAAACCCATGGTGATATGAGGGCCTGTGTGTGTGTGTGTGTAATATGTGTGTGTGTGACACACTGTATCTGTACAGATATATATATATATATATATTGTGTGTGAGAGAGAGATATAGAGATATTAACAAACAGAGCTTTTATATATCTATATGAGCTCTGTTAATATCTCTGTATCTCTCTCACACACAGAAATATACATATATATTTCACACACACACATAATGAGCAAAGAAGTTGCAGCTTCCCCCTTCTTCAGCTGCTCCAGAGGCAACATTTGTTTCCCCTAAAACCAATACGTTTCCTATACAGATGAACCCTGTTAAGTTTGCAATCCTTCCCAAGGCAGCAGCAGCAGCAGAAAGGCCAGGAGCCCTCCCCTTAAGCCTTTCTGTATCCAGAACTCCCTCAACCTCAGGTTCCTTCCTTCCTCTGCAAATAAAGGTCCCACTAAAAACCAAGAGACATTGATTTGGGGGCTGCAGAGAAGGAACTCAAGAGAGAGCTGGGCTCAGAAAGGAAATCACATTCCACTAGGAAAGGATAGGGATCGATCCACTCCCTCCGTTTCTGAATGGCAAACCAACCAGACCCACTGGATCCCTCTTGAGGAATAGCAGGGAAACCCTCTGGATTCCTTGGATTCCACTGGATCTCCCTCTCCTGCCTCTTCTCCTCCATGTCCTCCTATTTCCCTTTCCCCTTCTCACTCTCCTCCTTTTCTTTCTCGTTCCCCTTCTCCTCATTCTCCATCCCTCCATCTCCCTCTCCTTCTCCCTCTTCCCCTTCCCTTTATTCTTCCTCTCTTCCTTCTCCCCCTTCCTTCTTTTCATTCCCCTCCTTTCTCCTTCTTCTTCTCCTCTTTCTCTCTCTCTTTCCCTCCCTCCCCTTCTCCTCCATTCTCCCTCTTCTCTTTCCCCTTCTCCTCCATTCTCCCTCTTCCCCTTCCCTTTCTCCTCCTCTTTCTCCTTCTCTTACTCCTTCCCTCTCTCCTCCTTCCCCTCCTCCTCCTCTTTTTTGGGTACCTTGCCTCCTCCTCCTCCGGCCTCCATGGCTGCGATCTCTCCTTTCTCGTCCTCTTTCTTCTCTTCCTCCTTCTCTTCTTCCTGGGCGCCGTCTCTCCTGGGGGGATCCTTGGGGGGGGGGGCTTGAAGGGGCTTTTCCCAAGGAAACTGGGGGAGCCTTTCTTTCTTTCTGGTGGGCTTCCTCCTCCTTCTCTTACTGCTGCTCCTTTCCTCCTCCTCCTCCTTCTCTTTCTTTTCCTCTTTCTTTCTCTCTCCCTTCTTTCTTCCCTTCCTCCTGATGGTGCTCTTTCTGAGTCTGGGTCCTGAGTGGCGCGTGGCTTAAGTGGCGGCGTGTGTGTCCTGCGGCGCGGCTCCTGATTGGCTGAGCGGGGCCGGGGGTGTGTCGGGGGTGTGATGGGGGGCCCTGCGCCTGCGCAGAAAGGACAGACGGGGAGGAGAGGGAGGGGAAGGGACCGGGCTGCGTGAGAGGAAGCCTCGCTCACATGGCGAAGCCAGGAAAGGAATGGGAAGGAGCTCCGTTCTCTCTCTCTCTCTCTCTCTCTCTCTCTCTCTCACACACACACAAATGTGGATGTATACACAAAGACACACACATATGCACACACATGCATCTATATACACACATGTATGTATAGCCACACAAACACACACACAAATATGGATGTATACACAAAGACACACACACATATATATGCATACACATACATGCATCTATTACACACACACATGTATGTATAGCCTGACAAACACACACACACACACATATATACATACATATACAATATGTGTGTGTGTATATATATAATATATATAATATATACACAGACAAATATGGATGTATACACAAAGACACACACACACATATATATGCACACACATACATGCATCTACACACACATATATGTATAGCCTCACATATATATGCATACATATAAATTATATATATATATATATATATACACACACACATATAAACATTATGTATATACACACAAAAATGTGGATGTATACACAAAGACACACACAGATATATATGCACATACATACATGCATCTATACACACACATGTATGTATAGCCTCAAAAACACACATACATATATACACACACAAATATGGATGTATACACAAAGACATTATATATATATACACACACACACACCCATAATATACACACACATATGTATGTACAGCCACACAAATACAAACATATATATATATATACATACACATATTATGTACACACATTCACACATAAATATGAATGTATACACACACACACACATATATATATACAGACACACATGTATGTATAGCCACCCAAATATATATATATATATATACACACACACACACATGTATACACACAATATATATTATGTACACACACACACACAAATCTGGATGTATACACACAGAGACATATATGCACACACATATATACACACATGCACACATACATATTTGTATGCGGATACATATATAATCCAGTTTGGCACCACTTTTAGCGGCCATGGCTCAATGTTGGGGGATTCTGGGACTTGTAGTTTGTTGTGGCCCAGAGGTTTGTGGCAGAGAAGGCTGTGGACGTCTCCGAAAACTACACTTCCCAGCATTTTGTCGCGTTGAGCCATGACCATTAAAGTGGGGGCAAAGTGGATTATTTTTGCAGTGCAGATAAAAAAGTCTTGGACACATATTAACATGGGAAAAGATGCCCTGTTCTTTAATGCATTCAGAGACTTAAGCTATTTAGGCTTTTTAAAAGCTTTTCCTGGGTTGGAAAGTCATTCACTCTTATATTTATTCTCCTCTTATTGTATACCAGACTTTTTTCCCTTCTAGATGTATAATAAATTAAAGGGAGAGATTGAAACCCTCTTCTCCCCAAAATATGCATGATTTCTCTCTTATCTATGCAGATGGCGGTCAGAATAATATTTGAGAGCGGCTGGAAATCAGTCATGGGAGCCCTAACAAAACAGAGAGGGACGAAGGAGGGTTTCAGGACTTATTTAATCTGGACAAACGGACGGCATCCCAAGACAAACAAAGACAAATAACCCAAGTATGGATTACCTAATAGCCTATGCAATTGGTTTCACAATATGTAAAAGAAACCCTTCCAATGAATTCATGAATTTGCAGCAGAACTCTATCCGCATTCCTTTTGGAGTAAGTTCAAGAGATCACCTTCTCTATAGAGTTTATCACACTGGGGCTAATTTCAGCATTAAAAAAAGAATTTAAAGCACATTGAAAGCATCTCGCAAATAAAGCGAAAATGGCAGGTAATTGCGCGAAGGATTCTCACACACAATTGCGCCAGTAAAACAATATCGGAAATGAATTGTCACTGAAATCCTGAAAGCAGAAAAGATGCGCATCGGTGCTTCTTTGTGACCGCTTCAAAGGTGTGTTTTGTGTGATCTTGTGCGAAATCGTTACACGTGAGGACATGATTTTTCTGGGATATTCACGGGATGATGATGATGATGATGATTATTATTATTATTATTATTATCCTGTGAATATCCCAGAAAAATTGCATCATTACGTATAACGATTTCACACGACGTCACACATTATTATTATTATTATTATTATTATTATTATTTATATCATGCTCCTCCAAATGATCAAAGTGGCTTAACAAGAAAATCCAACATCAATACAATCTCATATAAAACGTTATAACCCTACCCCTTCCTAACCCTCGCATCAATAATAATAAAAAAGTACAATTAAATTATCAATGATTAAAACAACTATTAATAAATTAAATAATTAAATAATTGACAATTATCATAAACTCCCAATCTCTTTCATGTCATAAATGTGTGATCGTACCCAGGGTTTCCTTTCAAGATATTTAAAGACTGCTGAAAAGAAGAGGAAAGTAGCCAAAATAGTTTGCCATGATGATGATGATGATAACAATAATGACATTAACATGTTAAAAGTGCTTCCCAAACTTTGGGCTTCCAGAAGCTTTGGATTCCGGCTCCCAGAGTTCCTAATTGTTGGCCAAAGTGGTGAGGGATTCTGGGAGTTGAAGTCCAAAACTGCCAGGGCTTTGCAGTCTTTGATGCTCTAATGCTAATGCAATGCAGCTGGAGGCACAGCCATTTTAGGACAACATTGGTTTCGCAAGCCTTGCAATGCCAACATGTTGGGTTTCTGTGTTTCCTGCAGCTTTTCTGGTAGCATTTTGCTCTGTCTTGTCATATTTGAACCCTTGGTCTGCTTCCTGACTCTGGCCCGTTGGACTCTTGGACCTCTGCCTTGCTGTGCCTTGGTCTCAGTCTTTTTCCTGGCCTTTCCTCCTGCCTCTGGTCCATTGGACTCTCTTAATGCACCTGAGGAAGTCGAGTCAAGTCTGCAAGAGCTCCTGCTGCCAACTTCTTTCTTCCAGTGAATCTCAAAGGGGCTGCAGGATCTCTCAGCCTACTGATCCTACAGACTAACATGGCTATGTCTTTGGATTATCTTAGGTTCACCATCTATGATTTTGAACTCTGCAGCCTGCCTTGGACCACCCTTCATGGTCAGTTTTGGAAGCCTGCGTTCAGGTAAGGACAGGCATGGGTATCTGTGTGCTATATCTTTTTGGTAGATAGTTTGGAGGAAATAGCCCCCTGGGCATGTGCAAAGTGCTTTTCTCTTACCAGTGATAACACAGCCAGCTTTGGTGCAGCCAGGTTTAGCAGCAACAGTGTGCTTTTGGGCACCACATTTGTCTGGAGACAATGGAGTTTATCAAGCGAAGGAGATCGGGAGTTTATGCTGTGAATATTTTGGACAAATTGCATGATGTTGCACAAAACCTGCCATTAAAGTGGTCATGAAGAAGCATTGGTGCACCTCATTTTACTTTCGGGGTTTCAGTGACAATGCATTTCCGATATCGTTTTATGGGCACAGTTGCGTATGATGATCATCGCGCAATTCCTCACCATTTTCGCTTTATTTGCGGGATGCTTGAAATGCGCTTCTTCTCTTTAATGGCGAAATCAGCCCCAATGAACTGAAAAGGCATCCAATTGCATTAATGATACAGTATTAAAACCAGCTTGAACTCAAGTAATTTCTAAATTGCAACCTTAAATTTAAAAGACAATAACCCTATGTTGTATTTGTTTTAATTTGTAAGCCATTGGAAATCCCAGTCTTGGATGGAGCGGTAGCAGCAATTATAAGGATAATATTGATGGAGAATAGATAATAGATCATAATATGCACATGGACTGAAATCAATGGTCTTCTGTGCAAGCATGTGTTGCATTCAGAGCTTGGGTTGCATCCAGAACTGGGCGAAATGACAATTTTTGGACTCTGTAGTTGTTGCATCCAGATCTTGGCATGTGTTGGAAATGTTATGTTCGGAGTCTGTATTGGATTCAGAGCTGGTTGTATTCGGTAAGCTTGCATTGTACTCAAAGCTTGGCAATGGGACAATTTTGTACTTCAGCTCCCAGAATCCCCCAGACAGTTGGCCGGGGGATTTTGGGAGCTGCCGTCCGAAACGGTTGCTTTGCCAAGTTCTGGTTTTCAAAGCCGGAAGGAGAGATTCGCACTCCCAATTTCTCTCTGTTACACTTTCTCTGTGTGTGTGTGTGTGTGTGTGTGTGTGTGTGTGTGTGTGTGTCTAAAATACAGAAAATATCTTTGCAGTTTTTTCCCATGAAATATTGTGCAAAAACCAAAACAACCCACAAGATTTTGCACAGAAAAAAGTGCATTTTGTGCAGCAGAAGAGCTCTGCCATTCAGGATAAGTGCATTTCCCTCTACCAAAAAGTTGTTCTTGATCCAAAAACCAACAGATTAGGTTGCACAAACATTTTTGGTTTATACCGTCCCAAGTTATGAAAACTCTATAGCGGTTGCTTGTTTTCTGAATGGAGTATCAATGTGTTAAAACACCTTTTCTTATTATTTTTGAGCCCATTTTTATTTTGCATCCCTACCTGTAAGTTTCGGACTTGGCTAAAAACGGGACAATAGTCCCACAACCTCTGACTGCTATGGGCTTATCTGCTGCAAGACATTAACACAGCTTGTTGTGTGCCTTCAAGTTGTTTCTGACTTATGGCAACCGTATCAGGGTTTTATGGGGCTGAGAGTGTGTGACTTGTCCAAGGTGACCCAGGGCATTTCCATGGCTGAGCAAGTAATCCAATTCTGGTCTCCAGAGTCATGGCCCAGTGCTCAAACCAAATGCTTTTGACTAACGCAACCTCTTTGAAATCTACCTGTGAGGCTGGTTAGACTGAGAGCCATTCAGCAATGTCATCATCATCATCATCATCATCTGCATTTATAGCCCATAGCTCAGGGGGCAGTGATGAACCTTGGCAGCCTTTCTTGGATGCTCTAACCACTACTCAGGGATTTCATTCTCCCCGCTTTGCTTCCATTGCCTCTCCCAAAGCCATGACTGATTCGACCTGGAGGAATTTAAAAAACGGTTCATGGGCAAGGCAAAGTTTTGCCCAGTAATTGCTTTTAAATAATACATTTTCGAGAATTCAAGATGGAACATGCTTTTTGCAGCCAACCAGAGGCCTTGAATGCCAGCGGCAGAGATGGCTCTGTGTGTGTGTGTGTGTGTGATTGTGTATGCAGGCCTTGTCGCCCTGGGAAGATGTGCCAGGGTGCACGATTGCGCGGCTGTAGGCGTGCCACGAAAAGTGGAGTTGTTATCTCTTCCCAGTGAATGGGGTTGGTTGCTATTCTAAGGGATGTGCGTCCACCGGGAAGGCTTCCTTCAATGCCCTTTTCAGGGAACGCTTTTGTCCAGTTGCGATGATTTGGCAACTGTGTGTGTAATGGGGCTTTTGACATGCAAAGGGAGTCCTCTCCTTTCCAACACTGCAAGAGGCCCCACAGGGAAGGAATGTCAATTGGGGGTGAGAAAGAAAGGGAAAAGAGAAAAACCCCATAAAAGTTATACTGCCGTGGCCATCTTGAGACTTTTGGCCACCTGAGAAGGAGCAGTATATGGGGTTTGGTCCCTTCCCCTCGCAAACAGCTCCCCAAACCAAGCTGTGCCATTATTATCCCAAAGCAGCCAAATGGATGCTTTTTCCATCTTGCTCTCTGCAAAGCTGGAAATCTGGGGACTGATGGAAAAATCAAAGAAAAATTCCAAGCAAGACAAATCCTTGCTTTCAATAAGGCTTTCCTTTTTAGTCGCATTGAAAGCTAAGGGTCTGATTTGATGCCAAATTGGTTGGCACATGGATTTTTGTGGGTTTTTCAGGCTCTGTGGCCATGTCCTAGAAGAGTTTATTCCTGACATTTCGCCAGCATCTGTGGATGGCATCTGCAGAGATTCATTCTGGCCACAGAGCCTGAAAAACCCACAAAAATCTATGGATGCATTTGACTTCACACACTATGAACTAATTAAAAGAGGAGAATACCCAGAAGTGGGCATCTGGGCACTTTTGTCTGTCCATGTGGCATTTTGGGTAGTTTGTACAGCTTCAAAATACATGTCTCATGGAGCAGGAAGAAACAGAGTCAGTCACTGGTGGCCAAGAAGACAGACCAAGGAACTGAGGAAGGAGCAAAGCTATGCTGGGAAATGCGCCATGCAGCATTTTAAACTGCATCCTTGTGGAATAGCCCCAGAGCTGCTCTTGCGGCGATAGAACGAAGTTGACTTTCCTGTACGGCGGAAGATAACGCTGTAGACAAGCGGTGGAAATGCAGAATGGCCTTCTATGGACAAGAGGCAGTGAACCTGGGTGTGTTTCTCAACCGTGGCATATCTATATCCTTCGCTACCTGACACACCTTGATTTCTACACTTGTCTCACATGACGGTGAGTCTGGTCAGATGGAAGCCGCTGCTGAGTCACCCGGGTTGGATTGGCAGCTACTTGCATCACCCCAGACTGTTTGCCTTGCAAGGATGGCTTTCAAGGAGGAGATGGTCAACAGCAGACTGCCAGCCAACTTTGGCCTAGTCCCTCTCGAAAACAGCTCCTTCCACTTTCTTCTGGGCATATTAACCCATTGTGAAAAAGTCATGCGGACCTTCTGGAGGATCATGGGTTACTTAAAACAGCAGCCTAAGTTCCTCTTCCTTATGGCAATGAAGTTCTGCTTGACAGTGTGAGTGCGGAGTCAATCTTCCGGAGGATCTCAGTTGTCTTAAACAACAAGCCCTTATGACCACCAAGGATACACTTGACCGTCCACCTTCAGGAGGTTGGAGCATGAGCAACTTTTGTGTAGCTCTCCTAAAAACTACTGGCTCACACATTCTCCTGGGTGTGTTGACCTTCGGAAACAAGTTGGACAGCTCTGTGCAGTGTTGGTCTTCTGAAGGATCTTAAAATTGCAACAGGTTTCTGGCTGTCGAGATACGGTTGACAGAGTAGAAACGGCATCAGTAGGAACAGGATCATTCTTCTGAAGGAGGAGGAGATCCTAGTCCTTATGAGGATATGCTTGACATTGTGAGAATAGCATCAATCTTCTGAAGAATTGGAAGGAAAACAATAAGAAGTTCCGGGTCCTTATGACTATGAAGGTATGCTTGATGGCATGGAGAAGCAGGCTTGAAGAAGACTCAACTGACCATTTGAATTAGTCCTTGAGGTCTCTCTCCAGCTCCTTCCATTGCCAGAAATGATGCAGGTGGCAACTGGTGCCATGGCTAAGAAGGCCTTCTCTCATGTCCTCCCACCAAAAGCATCTGAGGAAGTAGACTGTAGATTTTGATTTAAGAGCTTGGCGTATTTTGACCTGGAAGCTGGAGAACACATTATTTTTGCTCCTGAGTCAGGATAAACATGCTTGACCTATTTCGGCAATTCCCCCAGAGAGGTGTTGCAGATGGAGACAACTTTGTCCAGATGCGTCTTTTTCGCCCAATACCTGACAGGATTCTCTGCGAAACACATTAGTCTCAATGCAGATTCAAGAACATGTACATGGAATGCTTTTCATTGAAGCCATTGGACTCAATGCAACAAAACTCCAGGATTTGTAGCTTTCGGAGATGTTTAGCCTTCTACGGCTCTGGTGCCATGACAAACTACAAATCCCAGGATTTCGTAGCATTGAGCTATGGCAGCAAAAGCGGTGCCAAACTGGATTATTTCTGCAGTGCAGATAAGGCCTTGGATACGTGTTAACATGAAAAAGATGTCCTGTTCTTTAATGCATTCAGAGGCGATGGTCCAAAATGCACTGCAGGAATAATCCCGTCTTGCAACCAATTTAAAAAGTTGATTGCTATTCTTGGATGCAAACTGCAAATCCCAAAATTCTATAGCATCAAGGGTGCCATTCTTTGCGAAATACCTTTTCAAAGGAAGCAAGGAGCAACTTTTATCTGTTTTCTTCCTTTTGTGAGAAAAGCTTCAAAAACTGGGCAGCTTCGAAAGACTATTCGCAATTCGGGAATGGTTCTGCACAAAATTTGAATGTGATATTTTTGCGTATTGAAATTGCGCATTGAAATGTTTGCATTGAAAATGTTTTTGCCTAGAAAACTGTGTTTTCTGCACAGACAGCGCTGTGCGTGAAAATCCTCTTTCCTGTGCAGAAAATGTTGCTTTTCTGCACAAAGGTTGCCATGCGTGAATTTTGCGTAAGGTCAGTCGAAGGTTCTCCAAAGTCCCGGGTTCTTCTTGTCGGAGTTTCTCAACACATGCAAAATGTGGGGTTTGTCCGTTTCATTTTTCCCATGCGCCCACACTCCGTACTCCCATGAGGCCATCCCATTCTTAGCCACCGATCCTGAAAATATTCTGACTGTGTGTAGAGAGCAAGGGGAACCCAGGCCTATAATAACAGTGCATGGTTCTGAATGGCAAAGCGAGGCTACCAGTTGCCCTCAGACACATTTGTCATTTTGTGTAAGCTCTGGTCAGCATTTCTAGAAGAGCAAAATAAACAGCGGAGGCAGCCATTCATAAAAGAGGCAGCTCTGCAGACAGAAAGAGGGCAGGGAGGGAGGAGGAGAAGAGATGCCCGCTTGGTCCGCAGCTGGTGCTTAACCCTTGGCGCACTCAAATTCATGCTGTTTGAGAGCAGAGCAGACTCTCTCAGAAGGTGGTAGGCTTTCCTTGGTTGGAGTTTCTCAGCAGAGGTTGGATAGCCAACTGTTAAGGATGCTTTGAGGTTCCATGAGTAGGTTAGACTATAGGACCTTTGGAGTCCCCTAGGAGAGGCAATCTAGGGTGCATCTCCACTATAGAAATAATACAGTTTGACACCGTTTTAACTGCCATGGCTGGGAGTTACAATTTTCTGAGGCCCCAGCACTCTTTGGCAACAGAAAGCTAAGGCCGTCTTACAACTACAAATCCCAGGATTCCAGAGGATGGAGCTGCAGCACTTAAAAGTGTTGCCAAACTGCAATATTTCTATAGTGTAGGTGCACCCCTAGAAAGGAGTCCCATCCACGTCCATGATTCCAAGTGAAAGAAAATTCCTGTTCAGGATCTTACGTTGGGGTAGCAGGAAATCTCCGCACGTGGGGTTATTCATTGTGCGACAATGTAGGTGTGCTGTATCTGATGATGATGATGATGATGATGATGATGATGATGATGATGATGATGATTTTCTTACATCCCGCCTTTATCCCAACATAGGGACTGAGTACTGAGAGTGTGACCTACACAGTGGGTTTCATGCTCAAGCGGGAATTGAACTCCGGAGAGAGTTGTAGTCCAACCCTCAAACCAGGAATCCATGCTGGCTCCTGAAGAAGACAATGACACTGAACTGAAGGTTTGGGAGGATGCTGTCCTGTGGATGGGTGCCACTGGGATGCCCTTCATTAGACTCTTGCCACCAACTGGATATGGGTGGGCACATCCCCCCAAAATTTGAAATTAAAGCCCGGAAGGGTGTGACTAAGCATTGTCGCAGTGCGGTCAAGATAACAAAGGTATCAGTGAGGAAGGATGCCCAAGCAAGGAGGAGCTGCAGCAGTTTGCCTTTGCCTGGGTCTGTTGGGAAGAGAAAGAACCTGTCCTCTAGCCTCCATTTCCCTATTAGTTGAGTTAACTGACCAGAGAGGTGAGTCCAAAGTCAATGGTCCAAATCACACTGCAGAAATAATCCAGTTTGAGACCACTTTAACTGTGGTCAATGCTAAAGAAGTCTGTGAACTATAGTTTTGTCAGACATTGAACTTTCTCTGTCAGAGAGCTCTGGTGCCACCATGCAATTCCCGGGTTCCCTTGCACTGAGCCAGGGCAGTTAATGCAGTCTCAAACTGGATTATTTCTGCAGTGCGTTTTGTACCTAAGATGCAGATCTTGAGATCTTGGATCCCTATTAACAGAGGAAACCTTATTTTGCTTCTCCGACTGAGCAACAATGGAGCTGCTCTCCCTGCGCATCGCAATGCCACCCCAAGTCAGCAATGCAGCCGCTCCAGAGGGCTGGCAGCTAGGCAGAAGGATGGCTCCAGCAACATGCCCAAACTTTGCCCAGCCTGACAAGGACGCCAACCGCATGCCAGCAGCTAGAAGGCATTCTCGCCCAGTTTGGCTTCGGTTGTTCCTCAGCTGGGCAAGTTTGCAGGCCTTGGCAGGCCGTGGGAGCGGGTGCCATCCTGACCCCACGCTTGTCAAGATGGAGCCTGCCTTGTGAGAGAGCTGTGAGTCAGGCGGCATTCATGGGAGAAGTGGCGGGTAGGTGGGCACCGGCCTCCAGCAACCCTGGAGTGGCCACCGGTGGCTTCCATGTCAAGACTTGTCTAAGGTCCTGAACTCAGTCCTCTCCTCCAACAGCAGCTTGGATAGCTCAAGTTTGGACTAAAACCCAGAGTGGATTCTTCAGCCGCCACAGACATCAGAGGCTTCATCTTTCTCTGCCCTTTCAACACTTTGGCAGCAGCTGGGAACAAAACCTGAGTGAGAGACTCAAACAATGCATAGGTGCTTCTTTTAGGTGGACTTTTTATGACTATGTGGCTGGGGGGATTCTGGATATTGCAACATCAGCCAAAGTTAACAGCACAGAAGAAGAGTTCTTCAGTGAAGCACCATTGCCAGGTCTGGCGCTTGGCACCATTTGCCCAGGCCTGTTCTTTACCCCTGACCTCTCTCATATTTATCTTCTTTGTGTCCAGCCTCCATCTTTCTGTTTGCCGGCTTTGTATTAATTAAACACTCATTAAGGCCTGGGTTTTAATTGCTCCAGCTGAGGTTGAGGCTCTTTCCAATTTCCTCCTCCTGATTGTTTTCTTTCCTCCTTTCTTTCCTTCCCTGCTTTCTTCTTCTTCTTTCCCCCAGTCTTTCTTCATTGAGGGAACCGGAGGAGAGGATGACCTTGGCAGATCTTCTGGATCTGGAGAGCGAAGCAACCCAGTTCCCTGGCACACAGTTGGCTAGCATGGCTGTTTGGCCTGGAAGGAAGGAGGGCAGAAGTCCAGGCCAAAAATGGGGGGACAGAGGAGGTCTCTTTCTTATTGCATGAGGCAGAATGGATTTTGCAAGCCAAGCTTCATATCCAGGGACCTATGAGCAAGACCTCCCTGTGTCAGTGCCTTCAAGTTGCCAGTGTGCCATACTGGTTTGAGCATTGCACTTTGATTCTGGAGACCAGAGTTTGATTCTCATGAAACCCATCTTAGGCATGTTACACTCTCTCAGCCTCCGGGGAAGGCAATAGCAAGCCTTCTCTGAACAAACCTTGCCAAGAAAAAAATGTGACAGGGTCACCGTAAGTCATAAATGGCTTGAAAGGCACACAGCTCAACCCATGTGCCTTCAAGTCGCTTGAAGACCATGCATTTCCAAGAGTTTTCTTAGGCAAGGAATAGCAAGAGGTCCTTCCTCTGAATCAGAGCCAACAGGATCTGGCCTTGGTTGTCATGTTCTCATCCAAGTACTAACCTGGGCTGACCCTGCTTAGTTTCCAAGATCAAATGGGATCTTCTGTCTTTAGAGTATTTAGGGCAGATGGAGCCAAAGGCAAAAGGGAATTCTCTACCAATTCTCTACCAATTTTTAAAGGTGTGCGCCTTCCAGTCACTGGTCGACCTATGGCGACCCCATGGATTTCAGAGGGTTTTCTTCGACAAGAAATCTTCAGAGGTGGTTTTGCCAGGTCCTCTTCCTATCATATAAAACCAAATGCAGGTGACTGACAATTTAATTGCTAACAATGCATTCACCTGCTGCGTGATCCTGGGCAAGTTGCACCCGCTCAGCCTCAGAGGATGGCAACGGCAAACCCCCTTCTGAATAAATATTGCCAAGAAAGCCCCAGGCTAGCATTGCCATAAGTTGGAAATGACTTGAAGGCACGCAACGACAACAGCCAATCTTTAAACTCAAGGGTGTTGCCGAGTTCTTTCATATCTGCTTTTCCAAGTCCTTAGCCTTTACATTGGTCCAAATGTACATCTCTGCGTGGTGCCATTTTTAAAATGGTCCCCACTGTTTTTCTGGTATGTTTTGGCTGGGTTTCTGCATGATTTAAAGTAAGTAGAGATCTAGCACAGCAAGGAAGCAAGACCTTGCCATCTTCCTGCAGCACTAGCATTTTATTAAACAAGAAAAGAGGTTTTATTTACTGAGTCCTCCCCGAAGATGGCGATACCAGCATTAAATTGGCTGTTGTGGTCCTGGTCCTACATTGCGAGGCTGCATTCTTGCACAGTGCCTACGCACCTGTTTTCCAAACTGGGTAGGAAAGATTTAAAAAATGCAAGATGTTTTCCTAGTGTGATACAATCCTGCAAAGAATGAGATGCTGGAACAAAAGTGGGAGGTGGCGGTTTGTCATTTTTGGACAGGCGTCTGCATTTCATGTTCAAATACAAGCTCTTAGTTCAAACGCAACCTCTTTGCCCCCGGGTCGGTTTTCAAGGGAACTGGGCAGGGCATGTATTTTAATGCAAAATCTCCCTTGCAGATTGTAATAGGAGGATGATGAAACCCAATATGTCAATTGATGGCATAATTCAGTATATGAAGAGAGAGGGAGGTTACTGGTTTGACTCTCCAAACCTGTTTTATGAACTCTTTTTGTCTTTTTCATTCTTTTGAGAGCTGAACGCTTTAAAAGAAAGTGCTTTTAAGAGGGTTGCATGTTAGTGGTTTCTGGCCTTTTTGTCATTCTTAGCCAGAGTCCTGCATTGGAGTTACGTCTTCAGAAGTGGACTTATTTATATAACATGGGAATTAGGATTTGGCACTTTCGTAATGTCCGCATCCCATAGAAGGCCACTGATACATAACTACATTGCAGTTGGTTGTGCAAGGAGACCGATGCACAATGCTCTACTGTATTTATTTTAATTCACCAGTCGCCTTGACGTCTGGTTTTGGAGGAAAAGGGAGGTTATAAATGAAGAGATTGGTGAACCTGGTATTATTATATTTATTTATATCCTGCCTTTTTGCCCGTTCAAGGCAGCTCACAACAGCTATGAAACCAACGTAGTTAAAAATTCACAGCATGCCATAGTTAAAAAGTAACTAAGCTATTTTAAAAAATGAAAATTAAAGCAATCGAAATAGCATTAAAAGTGATCAAATAAAAATCAAGGATAGAGTTGTAGCCTCATAGACATGTTCATATATTACATGTATGCTGGGCTAATGAAATATGTTTTGTTGGTGTGTGCCTTCAAGTCGTTTCTGACTTATGGCGAACCTCAGGTGAACTCTGCCATGGGGTTTTCTTGGCCAGGTTTGTTCGGAGGAGGTTTGCCATTGTCTTCTCCTGAGGTTGAGAGAGTGTGACTTGCCCAATGTCGCCGGGTGGGTTTCCATACTTCAGCAAAAATAGTATAGACAGTCATTTCAGTGCCTTCCTTTCTGACGGTGCGTACCAATGTGTGGCATGTACCCCTTGCACACCTCTATCGATGCCACTGTCCAGGATCATAAGAAAGGGTGAGAAAATACTATTATTATTATTATTATTATTATTATTATGCTTTATTCATATAGCGCTGTAGATTTACACAGAATTCCCAGGGCAGTCAAAGCGGTCTTGGACTGGATTATTACAGCAGTGTGTTTTGGACCTCAGTTAATAAGGTGCCTTTCAAATAATGATAACCCAGCCTGGGAACACAGGAGACAAAAGCAAAGGAGGATGACACCTCAAAACCCCTTCTCCCCTGATTGGCAAGGGGCTGGTGCTCTGCACATGCCCAGGGGTCCTCGCGACATCTCCCAAACCAGCCTCCGAGGACTCGTTCTCCTTGATGTTCAGAGAGGGTGGTTGGGGAGGTGTCAAGAGGACTCCTGGGCATGTGCAGAGTGCCAGCCACTTGCAAAGCCGCTGCCTCCATTTGCCACGGAGGAGTGGCACATGGGACCTTTTCTACCAGAGGCAGGAGGCCTTGCCTGGAAGCCACAGGCAGGGCCTTTTCTGGGGAGCGATGCCCAGAGGACCTCATTGCGGACACCGGAGCAACCTTTTCTAATTAGCAGTAGTGCCAGTTTTCTTTCCCCGGGCATTAACATTTTTTGGCAAGGAGCCTCAGCCCCAGCCTGATTGAAGGAGACATTCCAGGCCCTTGGAGAGGCCAAGCTGCATTCCTCTTTCTGGACTCCTTCCCTGGCTGTCTGGACATCCAGCCTCCTAAAGGGGGCAAGCGGACTGGAAAGTTACAACGGGCGACGGTTGGCATGTAAGAGTTGCCAGGTCAGGGCAATCCTGAGATTTCAGGGCCCAAACCTCTGAGACAAGGGTTTCACGCACTCTAACAATTCACACTTGGAAACCAAGTCTTCAAGTCACCTGTCAATGTATAAAACCCAATGAATTTCATAAAGTTTTCTTTGGCAAGGAGTGCTCAAGAGGTGGTTTTGCTGGTTCCTTCCTCTGAAACAGGGCCTTCAGCAGCTAGTCCTCCTTAGCAGTCTCTCATCCAAGGACTAACCAGCACTGACCCTGCTTAGCTTCCACAATCAAATGGGATCTGGTGCCTTTAGGGTGTTTCAGCAAGGCGTTTTAGGCTCTGTGGCCATGTTCTAGAAGAGTTTATCCCTGATGTTTCGCCTCTGAAGATGCCAGCCACAAATGCTGGTGAAACATCAGGAATACACTCTTCTAGAGCATGGCCATTAGCCCAAAACCCCACAAAAACAACTAGGGATGCCGGCCGTGAAAGCCTTTGACTTCACAAGGCTACCTTTATTGGGCCAAGCCAAATGCAACATTATCCATGTTGCAAGCTTTCGAAGCTCCTCTGGCTTCTTCGCCGGGCAAAGATGTTAAAAGAAAACCTGCTTTTTAGTAAGTAACTTCCCAAGCTTGGCGCGAACTGCTGTGCACTCCTCTCCGGCCAAGATGTAACTTTTCTTTGGCGTCTTTGGCCAAGCGGGTAAGGACCAAAATAATCCCAGTGCATTACAGATAATATGTAGACGGACAGCATTTCTCACTCAAGTGCTAAAGCAAAACAAATTGGGGACAGCTAGGTAGAAAAACATGCGGCATAACAGGCTGTCCTGTGTTTTTGGGAAAGTACAATTGCTAAGAACAGAAGCTGTGGAGTAACTTAGGGCAGAGATTGCAGGGCAAGAGAAAGAGGGGGAAATGTGCGTTTCCCGGCAGAAAACGGCCTTTGTTCCCTTGTTGTTGTGAAAATCTGGAGGAATTACAGCTAAAACCCAGCTCCTCCGGTTTTGGGAAAGAAGCTAATTGGGAGCACGAAGCCGCCTGAACTACTCAAACGTCCCTTGGGCCCCCCTTTGATCCCTGTGTGATTTTCTCCTCCAACCGTAATCGGCTAAGCACTTTAGCCCTGGCTTGGCATTACCGGGAAAGGTCAGTGTTCATGCGCAAAAAATCCCGCACGAAACGAAGACCAAGCACTGGGATGGGGTTTTTTTTTGGGGGGGGGGGGAATAAAAGGTAGGAGAAAGGGAGAATTCATTAAAACTAATCGGTGCCAGAAAAACAAAATGGGAACAAAGTTTTCTGCAAGAGAGGTACATCATGGCAACCAAATGGGCCTCCATTTTGTTTTGTTTTCCCTTCCGGAAAGGGGTTAATGCCCACATAGTTCTCTTGGAGACCCTTAGGGTTGATGACCCCTCCAAAGTTTGACCGATAAACCAAGGATGTCTGCGGCCAAGCAGCACCAGAGTGTGGTCAAGGTGGCAAAAGTCATTAATGAAGAAGGGCGCACAAGCTAGGAGAGGTTGCAGCAGTTTGCTTTGGCCTGAGCCAAGTCTGGGAAGGGTGAGATTCTGCCGCTTCTCTCACTGAGTTAATTTAGTTAATTGCATTTTGAGCTCAATCAATTGAAGATGCATCCAAACTGATGAAAAAGTCCCAGGGTTTTGCTCCAGTCCTTTCCAAGTTTTGTTGTTGCGTGCCTTCAAGTCATTCCCGACTTATGGGGATGCTAAGGTATACCTTTCATGGGTTTTTCTTACCATGATTTCTTCAGAGGAGGTTTGCCATGCCTTTCCTCTGAGGCTGAGAGAGAGTGATTTGCCCAAGGTCACCCAGTGGGTTTCATGGCCAAGCTGGGAATCGACCCCTGGTCTTCAGAGTCATAGTTAGTTGTTCTGACTTTCCACTGAAGCCAAAATAGAGGAGTTATAAAAAGCAAACCTTGATTTTGCCCTTTTATATAAGGGACACCATTTTACTATCCATTATGTTTAATGGGATTTGAGCATCCCTGGAATGTTGTATCCATAGGGGACCAAACCTCAGTGGATGCCAAGTAGTATTAAACAACTATGCTAGTGTCACGTAGATCCAGCCTTTGGGATCTTATCATGCGCCAATTGCTCATGGCTTCTCCTTATCGATTGCAGGAGATAATCTGCTTCTTTTGACTAGTCAAGAGATTGGCAGTGACTTCTCTCTTCCATGGCTGATGCAACCATCTCTAGCTGAGCTCACCTGAGTCAACCTACTTGGGTTGCTACATAACTGGAAATCGTGCAGAAGAAAAACATTTGTTCCTTGCACTGAGCCGGATCGATCCACTCAGGGTGCTCCCTAAAGGGAAACTACGCCAAAGAGAAATATCCAGCCTTGGTAACAGAGCTGAGCAGATCCACTTGGGCTGCTTTGGAAAGGAAGTCGGGCCAAAGTAAAACATCTTAGACAAGGAGTCTATTTTCTGACTTGGTTCAATCCATGGCTAAGGAAAGCTGGCTGTACAACTTTAACACCCAGAACAAGATGCTGTCTCAGACTTTCATGGCGTGAATCTCTGCCCTTTGGGTTGACACTTTAATCATGTGATGAAACTCTTGCATTGAAGAGTCACATTGCACAACATTGCATGGAGCACTGATGCACCTCACTGCAGGAATTTGCCTTGTGCGTTAATGCACATCCACATCCGGTTGTGCATTCGGTTCCACCTTAGGTGTCTTGGTTCAGCTGAAGAGCGACGTTACACGACTGAACCAAACCCAACGTGGAACTGAATGCACAACCTATTGTGCACGTGCACTAATGCACAACTGGATGCGCATATACATTGACGCACAAGGCAAATCCTTGTTGAGAGGTGCATTAATGCTCCATGTGCACACATTTCCATGTGCAGTGTCTGTCCATGCCTAATGACATCGCATGCCCAACTCTACTTTTGCAGCCTTGAACTGAATGTGGCTTTTCCACATTGGACTCAAATGCCCAACCTTTTTCTTAGAGAAAATTAGGCATGAGGGGGATTTGCATTTTAAAAATCTCTTTTCTGCACAAAATACCCACATTTTTCTTCATAGGTTAATTTTTTTTGCAATATCTGGGGGCATTCAAGAGAAAACTGTACGCTATTTTCCCTGGCCTATTTTCCTTCCCCGCATCAGGTTTTCGCAGTTGTTGCAAACCCCATTTTCCAATCTGGGAACTAATGGTTCCATATATTCTTTCCATCCTTGTAAAGAAATTGTTGCAAATGTGGTTTGACCGTTTCTTTTTTTTGCTTCCCCATTGTTCAAAAGTAACTGAATTGGTTATATTTGTCTAAACCCATTCCAATGCTTTGCTTGCAAATCCAGACCACACTTAAGTCCCCACTCCTGTCACTATAAAAGTAACACAAAAAATGGTTACAGTGACCCCATTGAAAAAGTGATTTCTTGTCCAGTTGCAGTTTTACTGTAATTTGAGCATGCCTGAGTTATTCTCATAACATGCAAATGTACGGAAAGGATGGTTTTTAAAGAAAACTGACAACCTGTTATTTGTAACGTGTGAGTTTTGAAAGCTGAAAACAAAAGGAGATTAGAATTCTTTTGCATTAGCATGCCCTCCTACAATGCGCAATTCGAGAATTAAAGCCACTTTCTTCCTCTGTTGCATTTCATGGAGAAACCTTTATCTTATCCACAAAATGCAACAGAGGAAGGGTGGGTTTAGTGCCTGACTTGTGCATTGTTGGAGGGCATGCTGTTGTGAAGGGAAAAAAGCGCCGGAGGCAAAAACTGTGGTTAGAAGAGAAGCTTTTAAAAGGGGTGAATTCCTTGGAGATGTTCCACTTGGTTTGCGCCAGCTTCATCCCGTGCCTCTGGCACTTAGCAAGATCCAAAAATACCTGCATTTCCCAGATAATGACGCATGGCCTGGACAGTCTCATATGTGGCGGCGAAGGGGGTTACTGTAATGTAGTGATGTTTGCTGGGATAAGTCTCTAACCCCTTAGGTCAAGAGGATTTAAACTATATTCCTACACCAGTAAAAAAATGTGAGAAATTCCATATACAGAAGGGGTTTATCATTTACTAGGAATGTCCCAGGAAGCATGTAGTGGTTTGAGAATTGGACCAGGACTCTGGAGACCAGGGTTCAAATCCCTGCTCAGCCGTGGAAACTAGTAACCCAGTTCCTTGCTCTGAAACATTGCCTGGTCTTCCTTAGTGGTCTCCCATCCAAGGACTAACCAGGGCTGGCTCTGCTTCGCTTCCAAGATCAGACTTAGTGCCTTTAGGATATTTCAGCTAGAGAACCAGCATGGCACGGTGGTTTTGACTGTTGGACTATAAGTCTGGAGACCTGGGTTCGAGTCCCAGCTTGGCCATGAAACCTACTAGGTGATCTTGGGCAAGTCACACTTTCTCAGCCTCATGGGGAGGTGACGGCAAGCCCTCTCTGAACAAATTTGGCCATAAAACTCAGTGGGTGGAAGTGTCACTTGTGGAACCTGTTGTGAGGGATAGCGGAATATTTGTTGCATTCCCATAACGGTGAAATATTTGTCGCATTCCCGTAACGGAAAGGCCCTAGTGTCGGAAAGGGTCCTGTCGGGAAGGAGCGCAAGCTTTCTCTTGCATTGTTCAACTCCGTTGTTGTTGTTGTTGAGCCCATTTCACGTCAGTAACGGACTGATCTCCCACATAAAGGAAGCCTTTGTTCGCAGCCCTCCTTGGCACATGAGTGTACACAACGGCCCTCACCAGATAAACGTTTCCCACCGTGGCTTCTGTTCGGCTTCAGACGTTTTCTAATAAGGATCAACACCCGACCCAATTCTTTCCCCCCCAAGTCCTCCCGCCCATCCAATGCCCCCTGGTCCTGGGAGCCAGATCCTGGTTCAAAGACTGGCACAACTCAGCATCCCTCTCTGGCTCAGTTTCAGCCACAGATTGGAAGGAGCCAGGAGGGTTGTGACGGGAATGGGAATGTATTGCCCTCCCCGATACAAAAAATTCCTACCTTTCCAAATGTCTTGCATTGCAGACACACAATGGCATGCTGGAAATTGTGACACCAAAGGCTTTCGCAGCCGGCATCCATAGTTTTTTGTGGGTTTTTCGGAATGAACTCTTTCAGAACACGGCCATATAGCCCGAGAAGACCACAAAAAAAGCCTGTGCTGGAAATTGTTCGCATCTAACATTTGTACTTGCTGTGTTCATATCCCCTTGGTCACTTGGCCTGCCCTATTATTATTATTATTATTATTATTATTATTATTATTATTATTATTATTATTTCCCCCAGTTTGGGACTCCAGGGGGCATACAGCAGTTAAAGCAAATGCATTTTAAAATTCACTGCCTTGCAAAGCTACAAATCCCAGGATCCCTTAAGCTGGAGCTACCTCACTTAACGCATTCTCAAACTGCATTAGTTCTACAGTGTAGATGCACCCCCGTTTGCCATCAGATGCACTAGGTATTGGGATAACTGGACTCTTATTGCAAAATTAAATTTGCTGCAATGCTGGAAACTTGGGGACCGAAGGAAAATTTAATGGGAGGGAGGCAGAATCCGTCCTCGAGGGGGCAATGCCTTTATTTTGGAGACCCCCACTTAGCAACATCCCTTGCAAGGAGTGTGTTAAAGATCATGTGTTAGTTGTAATCTTCTTAATTTTTGCAACCCCACCAAGGCGCAACGGCATGGACGTGATGTTTGCACGCGGCGCCTGGGATTGAGACATCTCTCTAAGCTGACAGAGGGATTTGGGCCTGTTAATAAATGGCTAGGCCGTATCTTTGGTCAAGGAAACTTTGGCCAAGCCAGTTGGAACAAGGATGTGGGGGTCCTTGCTGAACAAACATTTCTCACTGTGTAGATTGTGGAGGAGGCTCCGATATTTCAGGTGAGCATCAGCACTCTGGCCTCGGTTCAAATCCTGCGCCACTCACAAGTCCAGGGATAAGTATAGTCTCCATTTGAGTCACATATTGGAATGAGTATCCTTACGGTAGCTGTAATTTGTCCTGCCCACGTTACTTTTGCAACTGCATACCCTCCAACAGAGAGACAGCATAGTGCAGTGGTTTGAAAGCTGGACTACAACTCTGGAGACCAGGGTTCGTATCCTTGCTCAGCCATGGAAACCCACTAGGTGACTTTGGGTGAGTCGCACTCTCTCAGTATCAGAGGAAGGCAGTGGCAAACTCCTTCTGAGTAAACCTTGTCAAGAAAACCCCATGATAGGGTTGCTGTAAGTTGGAAATGACTTGAAGATACACAACAACAACAAGTGCAGTCATGACATTTCCAGTCCTGCATGGTGGACTGGAAATGTCATGTCTTTCCTTTGCAGCCTCTGAACTGGTTAAATCTCTGTTTTGTGGCACATGGCAAACAGGAGGTGATCTGTTTCTTAAAAGGAAAAGAAACCGAAGGATGTATATTTATTTTCCTTGCGTAAGAGAAGTCTTGGGAACATGGATATGATAAGGATCATAAAAGCGGCTTGCTTTTTTCCAAGGGGAAAAAAGTAAGAATAGGAACAACAAGGATGCGCTTTCAAGCCAACTGCGGGAAGGTGGCTTTAGCTAAAGTCTTTGTACTGTTAAGGCAAAAAAGTGACTCAGAAACAGAAATGAGCTGCCTTTGAGAAGCTGGTGGCAACCTTCCCAGCTTGGAGTATTTTTCCAGGCAAAGCGCATGCAAGCCCAAAGGCCGCCGGTGGCTCCCATGTCATTGTGGCAGAGAATTTGCTTTGGGTTTACATCCGAACTTCACCCTACTCTTGCCTTCTCTTCTGATGAGCTCCAGAGTTTTAAAGGGACAGAGGCAAATGTCTTCCAAAAAGCAAACCTTTGGGGGAGAAATGGTGTCATCCCCTATTGATGCCCTTGGATTTTTCCTTCATAGGCTCCCCATATGTTAAAGCCAACTTGACAACACATAACAACAATAACAGCGACAATGTCTTTTCTCTTCCTCTGCTATCGTGTTGCCCACTGGGTATCATTTTCATCTTGCCCGGGGTACAGGGTTCAGATTTCCGCGTCTCCTTTTTCATTGGGAAGAATCCATTTTGTCAATAGGCCCTTAGTTGAAAGGATTGTGTATTTCCACCTGCCTGGTTATCTCCATGTGTGCAAAACTTGGCACGGCTCTTAAAAGAATAAGCAGAAACACAGCCGCCACCCCCATTTGTTTAACAAGACAGAGTCGCGGTGGCTTGTGGGGTCAACTGAGGAATATGGCACAATGACGGGAAGCCTCTGCACGAGGATCTTATCTTTACACAACTGCTGCAAATATTGGTTGGCCACCAAAGAGCATGACCAGGGCACACAGGTTGGCAGTGCCCAGGGATGCCATGCAACGAACGGACACACACACACACACACACAACCCCTCCGCCTGGCTCTACACCCAGGAGGTGCATATCTATGCCACTCCATGGGTTCCTCTGTTGTTGTTATCTGCCCTTGAGTCAGTTCTGACTCATGGTGACCCTGTGGATGAGACATCTCCAAGGACCCTTGTCCTCCACTTCTCTGCTTAGGTCCTGCAAACCCATTCCCATAATTAAGTCCATGAAAAGTCCATGAAGACCATGAAATGTGGTCTTCCTCTCCCTCTTCTACCTTTCTTAGCACTGTTGTCTATTCCAATTGTCCATGACAAAGTCCAACAGCCTTGGTTTATTCATTTTGGCTTCCAAGGAGATTTCAGGCTTGACCTGTCCAGTCTTCCTCTCCTTCTACCTTCTACCTTTCCAACATCATTGCATTTTCTAATGATCCATGTTTTCTCATGGAGTCCGTCAGCTTCATAGAATCATAGAATCATAGAATTGTAGAGTTGGAAGAGACCACTAGGGCCATCCAGTCCAACCCCCTGCCATGCAGGAAATCCAAATCAAAGCATCCCTGACAGATGGCCATCCAGCCTCTGTTTAAATCTTCCAAGGAGATTTCAGGCTTGACCTGTCCAGTCTTCCACTCCTTCTTCTACCTTCTATCTTTCCAACACCATTGTCTTTTCTAATGGCCCATGCCTGCTCATGATGTGGCCAAAGCCTGACAGCATTGTATTTATTCATCTAGGCTTCTAAGGAGATATCAAGCTTGACCTGTCCAGTCTTCCTCTCCTCTGTCTACCCTCTACTTTCCCTAGCATTATTGTTTTTGTCTAGTGATCCATGCCTTCTCATGATGTGCCCAAAGTACGACAGCCTCCGTTTGACCATCTTGGCTTCTAAGGAGACCTCTGGGTTGATCTGTTCCAAGACCCATTTTTTGGTCTTTTTGGCCATCCATAGTATCCTAAACACTCTTCCCCCGAACCACATCTCCAATGAGTTGATTTTCCTTCTGTCTGCTTCCTTTATCGTCAGGCTCTCATGTCCATCCATGGTTATGGGAATATACAATGTCTTGCATGATTCTAACTTTAGTGCTCAGTTGATCAAAAACAATGGTGCGAAACCAAATAAGAACAGCTTTACTTTTGCACCACTCTTTTTGACTCACCCTGGCCTGTTACAGACTGCCAAAATAAAGCTGCTTCGGGTCTCTTTGTAGGTATGCTGTTTAAATTATGCATGCATTCTAAGAATCCGGAAGCTGCACCAAAGCTGCCCTCCAGTGCTTAGGAATGGAGTGTAGCTTTGGCATGACCTCCGGACTCTTAGGACCCATGCATCATTTAAATAGCATACCTCCAAAGAGACCCGAAGCAGCTTTATTTTGGCAGTCTGTAACAGGCCCCTGTATATCTTCTGGATCTTTTCTAGTTCTTTCATAGCTGCCCTTCCTATTCCTAGTCGTCTTCTTATTTCTTGGCTGCAGGGGCCTTTCTGGGGTCATTCTGGGTTCATCTACACTGTTGAAAGAATGTAGTTTGATGCCGCTTTAAATGCTGTAGCTCCATCCTAACTACTAATCAAATCTAAGGTTTGGTTACTAGCCAAACTAGAGGTGAAAGAGTTTGAAATTAGGATATGTTGGCATATCTGGCCCCAAACCTTTTGCCGACCCATCATTGGAAACTCTGGGATATTTGGAAGAACTGGAAATACACCAGAAAGATATGGATGAGCTGAATTTTGCATGGGTCCAAAGAGTCGGTCAGTTGGCAAAGCACACCTGTCTTTGGAGGAGAGATTACAGAGCCAGAGAGCAAAGACTCAGATTGATGATTTGTATGGTTTTGGGGCCTATGCTGACCCTCAAAGAGAAAGGGCACCATACTATGATAGTGTTCCCTTTGAAAGGGGCCAATAGATGAATGAACAACCCGACTACTGTTATTATTAATAGGGGATTGTCTTATCTGCAAAGGATAGAAGAGAGGAGAGGATTCTTGGTATCCGCTGGGGTTTGGTTGCAGGACCTTTCATGGATCCCAAAATCCATGGATGCCCAAGTCCCATTAAATACAAGGGCATAGTAAAATGGTGTCCCTTATATAAAATGGCAAAAATCAAGGTTTGCTTTCTGTTTTGAATATTTCCAAGCTGTGGATAATTATCGATCTTAATGGCGAGGCGGAATATAATAATAATAATAATAATAATAATAATAATAATAATAATAATGCATAAAGAATCTGGGGATATGGAGGGCTGGCCGTATGGAGTTATCATTTGAAGGAGATCGGGAGTTTATCCTGTGAATATTCTGGAAAAATAGCATAATTACACAAAATGATTTCACACAACATCGCACGCAACCCGCCATTAAAGCCGTCACAAAAAAGCATTAATGCACATCTGTTTGCTTTTGGGATTTCTGCGACAACGCATTCCCAATATCTCTTTATGTGCGCAATTGTGTGTGATAATCCTTTGCACAGTTACTAGCCATTTTGGCATTATTTACGGGATGCTTTCAATGCGCTTTAATCTCTCTTTAATGCCAAAATTAACCCCAGTGTGAAAAACCCCATAGTCTGTTGTGCCATGACCAAACCAACCCTCTTTGTGTATGTGTGACGCAGTACTTCCATCACCGCTGTACTGAATGGTTCTTCTTTTATTCTTGTAATGATGCCTCGATCTTATAGGGATAAAAATAACTATTATTATTATTATTATTATTATTATTATTACCCCCTTTTCTTTTGTGCCCCCCCAACTGTGCCAGGGGGCATCCAACGCAACCCTTGCCATGTACCTTTATGGTGCCATGAGTCAGTTTGTGGGGTGTGTATGGGAACCAATACATTGAGGCTGGGCAAAGGATGTTGGGTCACCTTCTTCCACCCCTTCCTTCATCCCTTCCCTTGTTTTTTAATTATTTGGGAATTAGCAAATTCTTGGCAAGGCTCCACTGCGCCTGGGGAAGCATAATCCCTCTGAAAGTTGGCTGAAAAGATCTTTTTGGGGGGCAGAGATTCGGTGGCCACCTGGGACCTTCGCCATTTTGTTATGGGTGCAAATGTGTCTCCTGGACAAGCACTGAACCCCCATAATAAGAGGGCAAAGACCCCCCCCCACCCCATCATTTTTAGAAGCAAACCTACAACAGCTTGCCTTTGCAGTTGCAAGAGAACAGTTCTTTTCCTCGCAGGGATGCCAAAGCCACACCTGTTATATTACTCCCCTGTAGTCAAAAAAGGCCCTGGAGACTTGGCTAGCCAAATGCTTTTTCCACGCCTTTGTGGTAGTGGCTTGGATGTCAGTGGAAGCAGTGGCATGCTTGTTGGACTTTTTGCAGGGTCGCCCACAGTTCAAACTGGAGTAATCCAGGCTGGCTTTTCCAAGTGGTCAGTTGGCAACCACAATGCTTGAGAAATGGGACAGAAAAGACAACGGCAGGAGAGCACGCTTCACACAATATTGCAGAGCAGCAAATTTGAATTTTGCGTGTGCGTCTGACGCCACCCCAATCCTGGCTGCTGCTCTATGCCACGAAAAGCCACACGTGTTGGGTTTGTTTGTTGTTGTTGTGTGCTGTCAAATTGTTTCCAACTTATGGCGACTCTATCACTTGACAAGTTTCTTCAGAGGGGGTTTGCCATGGCCATCCTGTGAGGCTGCGAGAGTGTGACTTGCCCAACGTCACCCAATGGGTTTCCATGGCTGAGCCGTGATACAAACCCAGGTCTCCAGAATCACAGTCCAATGCTCAAACTACTATCCCACACTTTCCTGCAGCAACGCCTCTCTCCTCCTTCTCTCTGCCACCTGCTCTTAAATATATATGTCTACAATGGGCTAAATCCCAGTGTTAATACTCAGTAGAGTAGACCCATTGACTGAGTTTGATATCCCTGTGTGTTGACTCACCATTATTTGAACAGGGCTGCTCTAATTCCATCTAAACACCAAGTTTCCAGCCGTAATAATAATAATAATAATAATAATAATAATAATAATAATAATAATATATTTTTATCCTGCCTCTCCTGCAGGATCGAGGCGGCTTACAGTATCATGTGCTTCTCAGTATGATGTGCTTCTCCTTCCTGAGCAATGGAACTTACTGGAAATAAATAGTTGGCAGAGAGCTTGGCAGAGAGCATGCATGCTGTGTGTGTGCCATGTGCCAGATCGCCAACCAACCAGGCCAAAATTGGCCAGCCTTGTTGCTGTGCTTGGCCAGGGAAGGGTTCCCACGGGCTCCTTCTGCATTCCTACCAGTGGGCCAGAAAGCTGGCAGTTTTCGAACCTGCATCCCCCACTGCCACCCTCTGTCTCTGGTTTTGTCCCGTGGGATTCTCACCCTCATTAGCCCTCATTAGCAAAGTGCCAGTCTCTTGGCTGTTTGCAAACCGGGTGGATTGGCTCCCGAACAGGAGAGGCTGTCGTGGCCCATTAGCTGAGGTGCCCGGCTTCTAGGGCTCAAAAGGAAACCTGGTGGCATGGTTCGGATGCCAAGCTCTACTGGGGCAGAATAATTTAATAGTGAATTGGAGGAGCCAGGAAGGGAAGGCAGGCCGCTCTGGCAACCTTGGGTCGCCCAGGCCATCAGTTGGCTCCAAGGGAAGTCAAAGAACCCCTCTTTCCTCCAAATGTACTTGGATGGCAACTCCCAGCAGCCCCAACCGGCAGAATGAGGAACGATGAGAGCTGCAGTCCAATGGCAGAATGGTGCCTCTTGAGCTATTCTTTTAAAAAAAACAATGCCTTTATATTTATCCTATTTTTAGTGTACAGTGGGCCTTTGGTATCCACTGGGTTTGGTACCAGGACCTTCCATGGATACCTAAATCCATGGATGCTCAAGTCCCATTAGATACAATGGGGTATTATTATTATCATTATTATCATTATTATCACTATTACAGAGGGCCCTTGGTATCCACTAGGGTTTGGTTCCAGGAGTCCCTGTGGATCATGAAAATAATAATAATAATAATAATAATAATAATAATAATAATAATAATAATAATAATAATAATAATTTATAGCCTGCCTCTCCCTGAAGGATAAAGGCAGGTAACAGTCGTAAAAACATACTAACACAATTAAAAAAAATCCCTGACACCCCCCCCCCCCAAATTAAAACACAAAACATCATAAAATAGAATCAAATGATTAAAATCAATCTAAAAATTGATCTCCATTAAAATGAGGCAGTTACCAAAATCCTGCAAATGGATTTTTGGATGTTCAAGTGCCATTAAATACAGTGGCTTAGTTAAATGGTGTCCTTTATATAAAATGGTTTGCTTTCAGAGTGTGTGTGTGTGTGTGCGCGCGCGCACGCACGCGCACACACACACACACACACACACATATATACTATTTTCAAACCACAGATGTTTGGCTTCGGTGGGTAAAAATCCCAGGGATATGGAGAGTGGTGGGCCTTATATACAATGGCAAAATCAAGTTTTTAAATATTTTCTTTTTTTTAATTGAAGATATGCACATTTACATTACACTTGAATACATAAACTATTAAACTTACAAGACATTAGACAAAGAGTACCATACTAACTTATAAAACATTGAACAAATAAGACAATACAAACCTCCTATGCACATTCCTCTTCTAACTTACCTCTTCTATAATAATTCTAAAATTGTTAAACCGATCCTAAACTTAACTAAAATTTTAAGTTCAAGCTAGTCCTCAGGTCCTGCTCAGTGTTTCCTTTATTTTATTCAGTTTTATTTCTTTCCCTCTCATTTTCTTAACCTTTCTTAAGACTTTCTAGATTGAGAACTTGAAGACACACAACTACATTTATATTCTAGTATTTGGCACAATGCTGCTGCAACCTGTCTCAGGGGCCATATTTCCATAAAAAGGGTCTTATCTACTAAATGGCGATATCGCTTATGAATTGGCCTTAATCCGGCAACCAATCTTTCTATCTGATGCTGTTGCCCCATCGCTCCAGTGCGCCAAATATTGGCAGTTCCAAAACACAGTGTCCCCAAACTCCAAAGGGCTTTACAAATTTTTGCAACCTTTTCTGTGACGGTTATCCATTAACAATTCAAACGCTTTGTCTCTGCAGCCTGGGAAAGGGACCTTTTTTTTGGAGCACTGCCACTTTTTGCTGGGGGATCCTGGGGTTTAAACCGTTGCAAAGCAGTTTAAATAAATGTACAGCGTGCGGTGGATTCCAAAAGATAAATCCAGTGATCCAGAATGGAGATTTCCCCCCCCCCCCATACCCTCCAACCTTTTGTAGATGAAACCTGGACACGTGTGGCCAATGTTGTAAGCCGCCTCAATCTCATTGGAGAGGTGGAGTATAAATAAATTATTATTATTATTATTATTATTATTAGGGATATCAGAGTGTGGCTCAGATGGCAAAAATAATAGATAAGGGAAAAGACACAAGCAAAAAGAGGCTGCAGCTGTTTGCTTTTGCCTAAACATACTGGGAAGTTGCACGATTCTGGCTTTCCTCTCTTCTCCTCTCATCCCTTTCAGTTAACCGGGTGCAAGCTGCTTTTGCAATGTCAACTCAGTTTGCAGGGAATGAAGTAAGCTGACAACGATAAAGGAAGGTGGGAGGAGGAAAGAGAAACTGGGACATTTGAAAAAGCAGCAGCAAAAATGTGGGAAGGCAGAGGATTAGCCAAATTTGAGACACTCAGAGGACATACTTCCCGACGTCTGCTGATATGAGAACCTTCCCAGATTGCCTTCCTTTTCTGCCCTGGACTTCATGGCACATGGTCAACCTCTCTGGGGACTGTCTAAGGTCACACTGGATCACTGGAGGTCCTATCATTTGGGCACAGGGCCATGGCTTAGAAATGGGCGATTGATGCAGCCCTGGCATTTTCAATGGCTTCTGGGACTGGACTTCACAGAGGAGGGTCCTCATTAGCGCTTAAAGGCCACCCAGATTGCCATTCTATCAAATGCTCCCAGATGCCCCTGAAAAAACGGTGCCAACGGTGTTTTGTGTCACTGGAGTCCTAGACTCAGTCGGACATTTTAGGGATGGCCACGTCTTGTTAGGTGCCTTCAGGTTGACTCCGACTTACGGCAACCTTATCTTGGGGTTTTCTTGGCCATCCTTGCCTTCCCCAGAGGCTGAGAGAGTGTGGCTTTCCCAAGGTTGCTCAGGTTTGCAGGGCTCTCCAGAGATTTGAGTCCAAGTCCAACTCTCAAACTACTTTCCCAATGTTGTTTGTAGGAACAGCCATTAAATTCAACGATATTCAATGATACAGTGTGGAAAATCAGTCTGCAAAGGGATCTAGCCGCACCTTTGCGACTCGCTCCAAAGAAAGAAGTTGGCAACATGGCTGCTTTCCTAGACTCAAGTCTGCTTCCTCAGATGCATTTGGTGAAGATCTGCATCTCAGAATGTAGAATGAAATCTAGGAAAGCTCATGCCACCAACTTCTTTCTTTCACTGAGTCTCAAAGGTGCTACAAGATCGCTCTAAATACCGATTCTACAGACTAAAGTGGCTATATCTTTGAATAATACCATATATACTCGACCATAAGTCAACCTCATGTATAGGTCAAGGGCAAGTTTTGGGGTCAAAATTATGTATTTTGATATGACCCATGGATAAGTCAAGGGTCAAATCTAGTGGCATGTAATAAAGGATCTAAAGGATGATGCAAAGGAAAACAATGCCAAAGAACTTACAAAATTCTGCATATATACAGTACCTTTATTGAACCATGGATAAGTTGACTCAGGTTTTTTGGGGTCAATTTTTTGACCAAAATTTCTATACTTTTACATGAGTATATACAGTAATAGTAATAGTAAGCAAATGCATCTGAGGAAGTAGACTGAAAGCTCATGCTGCCAATGTCTTTCTTTCAGTGAGTCTTAAAGGTGCAACAAGATCTCTCAACTTCAGGGGTATGAGGCTCAAGAGAAGGCCTCATATATTTTTCAGTGATGCCTTTGTACCTGAGAACATCAAAGTCTATTTCAATGCATGGACCACCATTCGATCAGCCGTGGTTCATGTGAGACAGGAGATTGGGTTGATCAAACAAGCAAGGAGCCAAAAACTGAGAGAGTAGGACTAACTGGGAAAAACAGGAATCGACCAAAGGGGAGAAGCAGAAGTTGAAGCTGAGGACAAGTCCAAAAGGCAGGTCCAAAGGCCAAAGCAAAACACACACAGGAGCACATTGGATCGGCGTGAGAGCTTGGCGTTCAGGCCGGGCGCCCGACAGTCAAAACTTTTATAACAGTTGCCTTTGTCCAGTAAAGTCCAAAGGGCAGCCTAGGAAAATGCAGGTCCTGAGATGGATCGATTGCCTTGATGAATTTGTGCCCCTAATTTAATCCATGCTGCAAAAGTGTGATGGAAAGAGTATGGATCCGCAGGGGGATACTGGAACCAAACCTCAATGGATACCAAGGGCCTACTGTAACTAGTTGTTGTTGAGTGCCTTCAAGCTGTTTTCAACTTAGAGCTACCCGAAGTTGTACCTATCATAGGGTTTTCTTGGCAAGATTTGTTCAAAGGACGTGTGCCATTGCCTTTGCCTGAAGTCGAGAGAGTATGACTTGCCTTAAGTGATCAAGTGGATTTCTTGGCCGAGCTGGAAACCAAACCCTGGCCTCCAGGACAGCATTATTCTTATGTGAAGTCGACGGCTTTCATGGCCGGCATTCATAGTTTGTTGTGGGTTTTTCGGACTATGTGGCCACGTTCTAGAAGAGTTTATTCCTGACCTTTTGCTGACATCTGTGGCTGGCATCTTCGGAGAGTGGAGTCTTCAGAGAAGATACTGCTGGCGAGACATCAGGAATAAACTCTTCTAGAACGTGGCCACATAGTCCAAAAAACTCCACAACAAACAAACATTATTCTTGCTAACTGCCCTCCAGTTGATCTTGGTTCATGGCAACCCAATGGAGGAGAAATCTCCAAGCAAACCTGTCTTCCACTTTGGTGGATTTCTGCTAAGACCTTGCAAACTCAAATCCATGGCCTCCCTAACTGAGTCTATCCATCTGACTTGCAGACTTCCTCTCTTTCTATTACCTTTCCTAGCATTATTGCCCTTTCCAGTTGAGTCATGTCTTCTCATGATGTGGTCAAAGTACGACAGCCTCGGTTTCGTCATCTTGGCTTCCAGGGAGATATTAGGCTTGATCTGTTCCAGGACCCATTTGTTGGTCTTTTGGACTATCCACAGTACTCTTGTCCAGGACCACATCTCCAATGAACTGGATTTCTTTTTATCCGCATTTCTTCATTGTCCAGCTCTTGCATCTGTCCATAGCGATGGGCTTGGATGATCCTCGCTTTAGCGTTCAGAGTTATATCTTTATGCACACAAAATGCATACCTGTTTTCCTATTTGGAAATTAAGAGACAAATCTCAGCAAAAGGGGCTGTGTTTGGATCAAGGCGAAATGAAAAGGTCATTCCTTCTTTGAAAAATTGGATTGTTGTCAATTGCTGTCAAGTGCACTTTCACTTATGGCAAGTCCCTCTGAGTAGTTGAAGTCAAAGGCTTTCATGGCCAGCATCCATAGGGTTTTTCGGGCTATAGGGCCATGTTCTAGAGGAGTTTATTTCTCGGAAGATGCCAGCCGCGGATGCTGGCGAAATGTCAGGAATAAACTCTTCTAGAACATGGCCCCCCAAACCCACCAAAAACCTCTGAGTATGACTTGCCCAAGATCATCCTGTGGGTCTCCATGGCTGAGCAGGGATTCGAACCCTGGTCTCCTCCAATGCTCAACCCCACCGAGCTGGTTCTCCATTGATTGATTCATATCTAGGGATATATGCATAGTCTATACTTTCTCTTTCACACGCAGAGAAAATCCACATTGTTTCATTGCCCAGCTACTATGGAGTTGCAGCTACACTCAGAGGTAGGAAAAGGAATTTCTTCAGGCTTGACAGTTTCAATGGAAATAGCATTTTTTGCATCTCCAAAAGACTTGTTGCAAGAAAATACGCACCTCACCGTGAACGTTTGCGCATTTGCAAGGCATACTGGGTCTGTCCAAGACATAACATGCCCCCAAACGGGATGCATATTTTTAAAATCTGAATAGTAACCATTAAAAAGTGGGTGCTTAATTTGTAGAGAAGATGTAGAAACATGCTTTCTAAGTAGTGGGGCATGTCACCCAAAAGGTTTGGCTGCCACCTAGCGATGTAACATGAGTCTGCATCATGTAGTGGTTTAAGTATTGGACTAGCTCTTCCTCTGAGGCTGAGAGAGTGTGACGAAGGTACATTATTATTATTATTATTATTATTATTATTATTATTATTATTATTATTCTCTGTCTTGGGACCTTATCACACTAGCGACATCCTGTTCAGAATGTGGGAAGTTTTTCACATGACGTTCCTCCAAACGTGAAATAACGCAAAAATGAACCGAAGATACTATAGAGAAAAATGGCAGCATTTTACTTTCGGAACTTCCCAAAAGCAAAAAGCTGCCATTTTCCTCCGTTTTACCTTCAGTTTATTTCCGCACTATTTTTCGTGTGAAAAGCTTACCGTATTTGCTGGTTTTTAAAAAAATTAAATCTAGTTAAAGCTATCCTGGGGTCTTCTGGGCAAGATTCTTCAGAGGCCATTTGCCATGGCCATCCTCTGAGGCTGAGAGAGCATGACTTGCCCAAGGCAACCCAGCAGGTTTACGTGGCCGAGACGGGATTCGAACTCTGGCCTCCAGAGTCCTAGTCCAAGGCTCAAACCACGACACCACATTGTTTCTTGGCTAAAACTGCCTCTGAAGAAACTTGCCAAGAAAACCCCCATGATAGAGGGTTGGCCTTAGGGTCGCCATAAGTTGGAAATGACTTGAAGGCATGGAATGACAAGACAGTGAGATAATCAATAATAATAATAATAATAATAATAATAATAATAATAATAGTTTTTTGTGGGTTTTTCTGGCTATGTGGCCATGTTCTAGAAGAGTGTATTCCTGACTTTTCGCCAGCATCTGTGGCTTTGGCATCTGCAGAGAATGCTGGTATGGAAGAGAGTGGTGTGTGTGTGTGTGTGTGTGTGTGTGTGGCACAAGTGCATTAACATGTGTGGCCCTGGGTAGGGAGGTATGTGTATACGTGTGTGTGTATACACATACATACACCCAACTTTTTCCAGGCAAGCATTCTCTGAAGATGCCAGCCACAGATGCTGGTGAAACGTCAGGAATAAACTCTTCTAGAGCATGGCCACAGAGCCCAAAAAACCCACAAAAAACTATGGATGCCGACCATGAAAGCATTCGACTTCACAATTATGATGATGATGATGATGATGATGATGATGATGATGATAACGATAATAATAATAATAAAGATGAAGATGAAGGTGCAACTCCCAGAATCCCCAGAAGATCCTGGAACCTGTAAATAAAAAAGGCCATAACTTATCCAACCTCCGGTTTTCCTTTTCAAGCAACACTGTCTTCCGTTTCTAATTTGGCTTTGGTTGCCAAAGGCCTGTGCTTCCCTCCTGATCACTTGCAGCCGTGTTTTAGCTGTCCATTTCACTCATGCTCTTACACACACACACACACACACACAAATATATATATATATATATATATATATATATATGCAAGCAGTTTAAACGAACAGGAAAGCCAAGTTGCAAACATCTGCAGGGATTTCCCTTCCACCCGAAAACGGCACCGACGGCTGGGTGGCCACAACATCTGTCCGCTGTGGGATATCTAGAAACGGAAACTTCAGAGAAACCGGGCCTGCTCTGCTACAATGCTCTTTCTCTTTGCAGAAGCCATGACCACAGGGACTAGCCCCTTGATCCTCCGTGGAATTATTTATGACCTGAGATGTGGGAATTGTCTTGGTGCCTTTTTTCCTCTTCTTTCCGCCCGCACACTGGTTATACCCTGCTGTGCTTCTAATGCAGACATCAGGGGCCTCTGTATTGGATATGGCAACTTCAGAAGCTCTGTGTGTGTTTGTATATATGAGAAAGAGATTGAGACTTGGTCGCCTTCTCCCAAATCTCCCTGGCGCATGGTGCATTCGCTCACATTTGGCCATGCTATAGCTCAGCGATGTCCAGAATCTGGCCCTCCAGGTGTTTGGGGACTTCAGCTTCCAGAAGCCTCAGCCACCTTGGCCAATGGTCTGGGATGCTGGGAGCTGAAGTCCAAAACACCTGGAGGGCCAGAGTTTGGGCATCACTTCTATAGCTGCTGCCACACTGCAGAATTAATGCGGTTCGATGCCACTTTAATTGCCATGGCTCCATCCTGTGGAAACTTGCGATTTGTGGTTTGTGGTGGCACCAGAGCTCTAAGACAGTGAAGACCAAATATCTCACCAAACTCCAGATCCCAGGATTTCCATCGCATGGAGCCATGAGAGTTAAAAGCGGTGCCAAACTGGATCAATTCTGCAGTGTGGATGGAGCCTACCATTGTTCCTGCTCTTAATATATTGCAAGGATCTTGCGATATATTAAGTTTTACATTGTGGGAGGAAAACAGAAGGAAGGGAGGATTTATTTATCAATGTATAAAATGATCAGTTTATTGATTTTGCTTTTTCTATCATCGATCTCGTGTGTGTTGTGTGCCTTCAAGTCTCTGGAGCGAGTCACACTCTCTCGGCCTCAGAGGATGGCAATGGCAAACCCTTCTCTTGAAGAAACTTGCCAAACTTGCCCTATAATAGGTTTGCCTTAGGGTTGCCATAAGTTGGAAACAACTTGAAGGAGCGCAACAGTAAGAAGTCTATGAGTGATGGCACTACGTATTTGCACCAATTGTGATATTTAAAAAGAAAACTCTTGGCTTTTAAACATTAAGGAGGCTGTTAGTGGAGGGAATAAAAATGTGCAAGGAAGAGATTTCAGTGCAAATGCGCAGTTTATATCCACTGCTTGAATAGATAAAAAATGTTTTGTGGATTTAGGGCTGCATCCGCACTGCAGAAACAATCCGGTTCGATGCCACTTTGACTGCCTTGGCTCTGTGCTGTGGAATACTGGGAAATGGTAATCTGGTAGGGCACCGGGGCAAAGCTCAGAATGCCATTGAGCTGTGGCAATGAAAGCAGTATCAAACCGGATTGCTTTTGCATTGCAGACGCAGCCTCGGACGCTATTGTGCTTAGTCACATGCTCACGCGTGCACATATGTAACATACATGTTGCACATATTTATGTATGCGTGTTTGCATTCAACTATTGATTTGCATTTTGCATATATAAATGTATGCATGTTTGCATTTTAAATATATTTGCATTCATTGGGGGGGTCCCTCACCCCTCCACAGTTGCCATGACAACTGCCTGGGACATACCCCCTCCCCTTCTTCCTTCCTTTCTCTTTTTTTGGAAGGCAAGGAGGAGACAAGAGGAAGGAGGGACCCAGGCAAATGCTCTGCCTTGCCATTGGTGGGGTCTTGGCACGTGATGCACACAGGAATGCTAATGAATCCTGGTATTTCTCTAGACCCCCCTTGTCCCCCCTCCAGCTTCCATCCTCTGTCTCTGTCTCAGTGGGTTGCATTTATTGCCCCCCCCCCTCCATCCTTTTTATTTTGTGGCTGCTGTTTGTGTGCATTCTGGAGAAGCACAGCTGGGTGTCCCTTTGCGCATGCCCCTGGAGGCCAGGTAAGCAGGGCTGGCGGGGGGGGGGGCTTTACCTTGGCTGTCATGGTTGGGGGGCTGGAAGGGTCCTGGGCCTCCTGAGGCTGCCAAAGGCCCCCTGTCTGGTTGTGCATTTTTGAGAAGGAAGGTGTCATTTTTGGCACACTGGCTTGGCAAAGGTTCAGTTGGCAGTGCCAGGTCTCTCCAGGGTTGCCATGTGCCCTCTCGGTCGCTGGGTTCTCTTTGCCCATGCTCAGCCTTTTTGTAAAAGCTCCTTCTCAGTGGCTTGGTTACCTTTGCCCATGCTCAGCCTGCTTGCACATGCTTCTTCTCAGTGGCTGGGCTCCTTTTTCTATGCACAT
>NC_056528.1:8456628-8482811 GCF_019175285.1 Sceloporus undulatus | reverse complement strand
CCTGCTTGCAAATGCTCCCTGTCAGTGGTTTGGCTCCCATTGCCATGCTCAGCATGCTTGCACATGCTTCTTCTCAGTGGTTAGGCTCCCTTTTCTATGCTTAGCCTGCTTGCAAATGCTCCCTGTCAGTGGTTTGGCTCCCATTGCCATGCTCAGCATGCTTGCACATGCTTCTTCTCAGTGGCTAGGCTCCCTTTTCTATGCTTAGCCTGCTTGCAAATGCTCTCTGTCAGTGGTTTTGGCTCCCTTTGCCATGCTCAGCCTGCTTGCACATGCTCCTTCTCAGTAGCTGGGCCCCCTTTCTATGCACAGCCTGCTTGCAAATGCTCCCTGTCAGTGGTTTGGTTCCCTTTTCCATGCTCGGCCACAAATGTCGTGATCAGTCTCCATGGCAAATGTCATGCTCGATCTCCATGGCTAAGAGTCTCTCTTGGCCATGCTCGGTCTTCAGAGTTTTGTTGGGCTCATTTTGCATTTTGCAATATTCCTGCAACGCTCCATTGCCAATGCTGAGTGGCATCTGCCATGCCTAGTTGCCATGCTCAGCCTCTGTGGCTGGGCTCCACATGCAGCGTTCAGTTGTAAATGCTGAGTCTCAGTTGCTGTGCGCCATCTCAGTAGTGGCAAGGGCTCCCTTTCCAATGCTCTGTTGACATGCTCCATCTCTGTAGCCAGGTCTTCGGTGTTTGTGTTCAGTTTGCAGTATTCTTGCAATACTCCATTGCAAATGCTGAGTGGCACATGCCATGCTCAGTTGCCATGCACAGCTTTCAGTTTTGCACATCCTGAGTCTCAGCTGGCATGCTCCCTTTGCACTACTCAGTTGATCTCAGGGGTGAATGCTCAGTTAGCAAGGCTGTGCTCACCTCGCGGTGCTCATTCATAAATGTTGAGTTTCGATGGCCATGCTCTGTTTGCAAGGTTTGTTGTTATGCTCCACTTCCGTTGCCAAGGCTTGGTTTGACTTGCCATGCTTATTCTCAGTGTCCAGTGCTCAGTTTGTAATGCTCAGTGGTCAGTTGCAAATGCTGGGTCTCAGTGTCAGATGCCCATTGTTGCTGACCTTTGTGGCAGATTCTGTAGGATGGAACGATGACAGTTAAAGTGGTGTCAAACTGTATTACTTTTCCAGTGTGGCCCAGGAGCCATACAAGAAAGTTTTGGTAAGCAATGGCAAAAGCCATGTTCAGCTATGGCTGCATCCACACTGCAGAAATAATCCAGTTTGACACCACTTTAACTGCCATGGCATCTTCAGATAGGTTCCAAGTAGGGTTGAAAAAAGAAATTAAAAATATTCCCCCCAAAATGTTTGAAAAGTATGGGTTTTTTGAATGTTGAGAAGAATCCTGGATTGATAAAGAATTTGCGTTTCAGGAGCTATTCTGATCAAAATTTGCACCTGCGCATAATGTGTGGAAAACAGTGTTTTGTGTGCAAGGAAACTGCACTTTCCACACAGAAAATAATATTTCTACACAGGAATGTTATTTTCCTGCGCGGAAAATGCCATTGTCTGTGCACAACAATCCATAACGAATTTTGCGCAGTGGAAGCCCCAAGTTGCGAATAGGCTTCGAAAATGGTGTGGTTTTTGAATCTCGCCAAAAACCAAACCCAAACCCTGATAGGTTCACTGTAAATTGGAAATGACTTAAAGGCCCACAACAACAACAACAACAACACCTTATACACATAGACTGAAGGTAATTTTGTACACAACAACTGTTAATAACTTTGTGCGCAGAACAAAGTTTGTGCACACTGAACCATCCGTAAGGCGTCACTGCCTTAGCCAGCCACGCGAACAACTTTGCTTTTGGGAGCATTTCAGATTTTGGAATTCCAGATAAAGGAGACTTGACCTGCATTGTTAGTTTAGGATCAGAGAAGTTACATATTGTTAGTTTTGGAGAAAAGACGTTTACTAGAACATGTCGAAATGCAATTCTTGGTGTTGCAGGAACCTATATTGCGTTATTTCCATGTTACTTTTTGCCTCCAGTACCAAGTTATCCATCAAAGAACAAGATCTACATTATAAACTGAGGCAGACCGGTGTTCTTCTCTAGCGTAAGCCCACTTTGCAGGGTCGTTGTGAGTGGAGGCGTTAGGAAACATCATGCAAGGATAGAGGGCAGGCCGGCTATTATCATGGAGTCTTAAAATAACCGGAGCCAGGGCTGATGATTATAGTGTGTTTGATTGCAAGGCGGAAGGTCTCTCTTGGGACCCAGTCCCTTGAAATGGAGATGAGATTAGAGAGCTCAGGGGGAGGACTGGGAAGGGGGGCAGCATTTTTAATTTCCATTTGATGTCTTTCCCCCATCTCTCCTCCGGCGGGGGGGGGCTCCTCTTCCTCCTTTCTGACCCCCCTTGTGGCAGACTAATTAACTTCCATCCAGGCTTCTTGATGGCTAATGATGAGCCAAGGAGCGTCTGGCAGGCTGGATGTCAAAAGATGGCTCCATGGAGGGTACCTTGCTCCACACCCGAAAAAGAGAGGCACGCTTTGAAGGGTACCCAGCTGCATCAGAACTCGTAGTACCCTGTCATGTTGTTGTTGTGCGCCTTCAAATTGTTTCCGACTTATGGCATGTTTTCTTGGCATGTTTCTTCAGGGGTGGTGTGCCCTTGCCATCCTCTCAGGCTGAGAGAGTTAGGACTTTTTCACACGGAGGAATGGATCACCATCCCGAAATAAGAAGAAAAGGAGGGGCAATCCACAAACGCCTGAAATTATGTACAGTGGATCCTTGTTATACGCTGGGGTTTGGTTCCAAGATCCCCCGTGTATAACAAAATCCGTGTATGCTCAAGTCCCATTAAGTATAATGACATAGCAAAATGGTGTCCCTAATAAAAAATGGAACATCGGTAAATTTATACATTTTTGGAACATTTTCAAACTGTGTATGCTTAAATCCGTGTATAAAAAATCCGTGTATAAGAAGGGCCGACTGTAGTAGCATATTGCAAGCACGGACAAACATCGCGCCCATCCGAATGAGAAAGCAGTGTGAATGTGAACAAATTCGTCACATGAGTAAGTACCCACCAGCTTCTTGATTTTGAACTAGTGCGTTTGCGCATGCGCAGGGAGGGCAGGACCCCATGGCCGACAGTAACCCCATGGCCAAACTGGAGATGCATTTCATTCTAAGGCAAATGCGAATTGACTGCTAATTTGCAGTGGGAAAGGATTTATAAAGTCAATATTTTTCCGACTGCAGCTATTCCTGGGATGTCTCACGATTTGTGTTTGGATTGCCTTCTGTTTGCGTGAGACGTCATTTGAAAATCTTTTGCAAAGTTATATGAAAATACCTTGGATGACCCTGGATTAACCTTTGGTTAACTTTCCAATTTTCCCCATATGATAAAGTCCTAAGACTTACTTGCCCAGTGGGTTTTATGGCCCAGTAGGGATTTGAACCCTGGTCTCCAGAGATGTAGTCCAGGTTATTCATCCTTATAGGTAAGTGATTCCCAAACTCTCTTCCTCCAGATGTGTTGGACTTCAGATCCCAGAATCCTCAACCATCCTGGCCAATGCTCTGGGATCCTGGGAGCTGAAGCCCAAAACACCTGGAAGGCCGGAGTTTGGGAATCACTGCTTTAGGACCAAGCTTCAAACTCCCAAAGCAAGGCAACATCGCCAGTGCGAAAGAAGTTGTGGTATAAGCTTAAGCATAAGTGTGCGAAATCTTACACTACAATTTCTTTTGCAGAATAAATGGATTTGAATTAAAAGATTTCCACCCGACTTTGTTACTAAGAGCTTAGAGGCATAGCTGTGTTTGTCTGGCATATCAGTACGCACAGGGATACTTTGAGGCTTTGAGAAGAACTGCGCCAAAGAAGTTGTCGCACAGGCTTAAGCGGAAGTCTGCCAAATCTTACGCTACCATTTCTTTTGCAAAACTAAGTCTCAAAAAGTGCGACAGGATCCTTACTAAGTTTGACAATGGAAAGAGGTTGGATGGGCATCTTTCAGGATGCTGTCGTCGTGTGTTCCTGCCTGGCATTGGGTTCGACTATTCTCTGGTTGGTTGCTCCTAAACTGCAGAAGGAAGAAGAAGGGATTTGCTCATTTAGATCCATGGGGTTGGTTGCCTTTTATTATCTTAAAATTTGCAGCTGTAGCAATGGCCTTCAGTTGGGTTTGATTGATGGCGGATGTCAGTAGCAGATTACTTGAAACATATTTAACCGGAGGCGCAGCTGACCTTCAAAATGATGGAGCATTGTTCCTCCCTTATTCTCCACGTATTCTTCTTTCGTATTGGAAATGAATGCTTTCCTGGTACAATCCATCCCCGCACCTGAAGCTTGATGTTCCTATATCTCTTCCCAGCATTCCTCACCACCAGCAATGCTAGGGGATGCTGGGAATTGAAGTTAGTTAGTCCATTTCTTAAGTTCGTTGCTCAGAGGACATTTACAGAAGGAGAGGGAAAAGGCTTGCACTTGTGTACCAACATCTGCTTGTAACAGAGTAATAATCACTAAAATTAATCTAATTATATATAACTACAGCTCCCACAGTCTCCCAGTTTGCTGGCTGGGGGATTATGGGAGTTGTAGTCCAATTTCTCCAGGTTAGGAAAAACTAGTCTAACCCGTAAAGGCTTAACCGCCGTTCAATTCCAATTTCGGTTGTTGTTATTGCGGCTGCTCCGGACTGCGTTTTCGTTCTGCAAAAATCCCAAAGGCGTTTGATCATATTTATTCACCCCATATTTATTTATTTATTTTCTTAACAGAAGATCTGTTTGGCCTCCTTTTCTTTCTTGCTCTTTTTAAAAAACAAAAATAATTAATAAGTTAAAAGAAGGAAGCAGTTGGAAGGCTCTGCTCCCTGCCTCCCGCCGCAAGCCAAAGCCACGACGAAAGGCTATTACAGAGATCCCCATTAGCCTACCCAAATGGCCTCTGTCTGCTTAAAGGCCCCAAAGCTGTAAATCTTCCGGAAATCGCACTCGGGCCTCTGGGTTGCAAAAGCTGGGCCTGGTGTCCTTTGCGGCTGACAACTTCCTTTTCACATGGGCAACCCCAGCTGCTGCATCATCTACTTAATGATGATTAAAACCAGAGAAATTTACACCAGTGCCCTGAATCCAAGCTGTCAGCCCCGTGTGTGTGTGTGTGTGTGTGTGTGTGTGTGTGTATAGCTGGATGGATAGATGGGTAAATCGATAAATCAATAGGTGAGTAGATCGATGGATAGATCGATCAATCCGTTAATATTTTTCTTTTCTTTATACAGTGAGCTCACGCCATACGTGGACTTCACTTCCGTGGCTTTCAGCATACGCTGAAGCCGTGGGAGAGTCTTGTGAATGGCGCGTGCACCTGTGGCGCACGTGCCACACAGTGCGGTGTGCATGTGCCCCATTGTTTTCAATGGGCGCGGACATACACGATTGTCCCCTTATGCGGGTGCGTGTGTGTGTCTGGAGTGGATCCCCTGCGTAAAGGAAGGGAGCACTGTGCTTTATTTTTCTTCAAACATAAGCATATCTTTCCAATAAGATACATTAGAATTTACTTAGCAACATAAAACAAACTGTGAAGTCAAAGGCTTTCATGGCCGGCATCCATAGCTTTTTGTGGGGTTTTGGGGCTCTGTGGCCATGTTCTATAAGAGTTTATTCCTGACGTTTCGCCAGCATCTGTGGCTGGCATCTTCAGAGAATGCTGACATGGAAGAGAGTTAGTTGTGTGTGTGTGTGTGTGTGTGTGTGTGTGTGTGTATAACCAAGTAAGCTGAGGACAAAGGGGACAGCTAAAAAAGTAGGACAGCAGAGGATTAATTGAGGTGGTCTTCTCCAGATTTGTATGAGTTTTACTGAAGGATAAGTTCTGTTTTTACTGATCCCCACGACTGTCTTGGAAGTCTAGGGTTGCTGTTATGTTTCCCAACCACTCTCTTTCCTCTCCTGCAACCCCCTTTTAAGGGGCTACCGAATTCCAATTAATTTGCTCCTAATGCCCTCCTCTCTTCCCTTCCTCCTGCAAATGGCTAATTTATATGCTAACTAGCCTGATGGAAATCGATGGCGCCTGCAGATCAATAGGGGATCCTATGGGCACCACCGTCACCGTGGACCCGCCAGCTAATGGGATCCTTCTGAAGCCGACGCCAGCAACGAAAACGAAGCAATTAGGGGACGATAAATGGGTCGGTTGGGGAGGGGGAACGCTTGGGTGGAGAAAGGTTGAGTGCTTCTTACCCCCATGGCAGGAGTTATCGCTCTACCTTTATTGCGGCAGTCTTCTTCCTTTCATCCTTTCCTCCATGTGTATGATCTACATACCCTAAAAGCACCAGATCCCATCTGATCTTAGAAGAACTAGTTCTGGTTAGTGTTTTCATAGGAGACCACCAATGAATACTAGGTGCTGTAGGTGGTATTCCAGAGGAAGGAACTGGCAAAACCACGTCTGAAGATGCCTTGCCTAAGAAAACCTTATGGGACATATGGGGTCACCATAAATCGACAGACCACTTGAAGAGACAGGCTCTTGGAGTGCTGAAGTTGTGTCCTTCTGCATGGCAGAGCGATGGACTTAGCTGGCCCTTGTGGCTCTTTTCAACTCTTAAGATTCTACAGTTCTATGCAATGGTCTTGAGCATCCTGTGAAAGGGATCTAGGAGTCCTAGCGGATCACACATTGAACATGAGTGCGGCAGCTAAAAAGGCCAATGTGATTCTAGGCTGCATCTAGATGGAGGGAAGTAATAGTACCACTCTATTCTGCATTGGTCAGGCCCAGTTCTGGGCACCGCAGTTCAAAAAGGATGTTGAGAAGCTGGAACATGTCTAGAGGAGGGTGACCAAGATGGTGACGGGTCTGGAAACCATGCCTTATGAAGAAAGAATTAGAGAGCTGGGTATGTTTAACCTGGAGAAGAGACAGTTTAGAGGTGATATGATAGCCCTGTTTAACCCAGTCCCCCCCCCCAAATAGTAATGTGTTGGCCCAGGTGGGATTCCAGGGGCTGGAAATGGCCTTCCACAAACTCCTGATTAAATCCCTCCCTTGCTCAGAGCCAAATGCTCCAAGTCATTGTAGATGCACATAGACCACACATGTTGCCAGCTTGGATTGGGCTGGATCACACCAGGTACCTACTGGGACAGTTCTGCTTACCTTTGCCTGCAGATGCTCCTTCCACCATTAATTTGGGTTTGTGGTCTCCCCCATCGTCTCCATCCTCACTGTCCAGGGGATGATCTTGGCCCCAGAAAGACGCCCGGCTCATGTCAGGTCTCTTAATGTCTCTCTGGGGAAGTAGTAGCACTAAGCCACTTGGCTGATGACCCTATAATATTTTTAAAAGAAAGATAGAGATGGAGGGAGGGAGGGAAGGAGGGGGCATGCTTCCAAAACTATTTGCATGAAATACTGCAGGCAAAAAGCCAAGGCCCCGATTGGCGGTTGCTAAGCGACCTCATAATCATCAGGAAATTGGGCTCTCTTCTTTATTTCCCCCCCCCTCCTCCTTTTCCCAACCCTGGACTATGTGTGCAGTTGATGTGCAGAAAGGGGAGGATGGGAGACAAAGAGCGTTTGCAGCCGGATTTGCTTATGGGCATGGCAATTTTCTCTTTCCCCGCTTCCTTTGCCGTGACATCTTCCAGAGCGCATGCTGTCGGGGCATCCCAGACTCAAAGCATGTCTCTCTAGGCCTGGCCTTGGATGACCAAGGGGTCCCCGAAACGGTCCCCCTTCTGAAAGTGAGTTTCTGATACCAATCTTTGGCAGAGGAGGCATCCTTTGGTGCACACCTGGATTGAAGGGCAAAGTGTGGAGCTGAGTACAGGACCCTTGACGGGATGGCATGGGTGCCAACCCTTTGAAGACGGTGCCAGCCTTTGGATGCGTACCAGGGTTCCTTGTTAAAATGTGGAGGTAGTGAAGGTAGGTGTAGAGGCACTATCCAGGTGGCTCTGGAGAGGAGAGCGTTGGTTTGGATACAGCTTGAGGAGACAACCAAAATGTGCAAACATTTATCCGGTGTACTGGCCACAGAAATGCCATCTTTCTGGGGCAGGTTGGGTTTCTTTCCTGAGCAAGGCAAGTTTCTAGACCTCAAGGTAACATGGGGTTGGGATTTTCAAGGTGGAAAAGCAAAGAGTTTTGGACCAGGGAGTCTAGCAGATGGATTGCTTGACTTCTGTACGACAGATAAGCCCTTCCTTCCTTCTTTCCTTCCTTCCTTCCTTCCTTCCTTCCTTCCTTCCTTCCCTTTCAAAAAGGATGGTTCCTTTTTTAAATATAAGAGTTAAAGTACAGTACTTGCATTGGCTGTGGATAAGTTGATCAAGGTTTTTAAAATCAATTTTGTGACCAAAATTTCTAGGCTTATACATGATTATATACAGTAGTTCATGTGAGGCACAATGAACCTGTGGGACTCGGCGCCACTAGGATAGCCATGGCTGCTTGCTGAGATGGGTATTAAAAAACTCCACACTGGAGATGGAGATCCTGCATTGAGCAGGGAGTTGGATTCGATGGCATTGCTTCTTCTACTTGGGGTGCAACCAAGATGGGATTTGCACACAAGACTGAATTTTGGGTTTTTTGGTCTCCTTGCAGCTGCCGCCAATCCTGCCCGTCCTACCATCTTGGACTCCCAGGCCTTCCCTTGGTGGCTTCTTTGGGACCCTGGATGGGCACCATGGAGAACGAGCAGCTTCAAGCCCCTCTGCCTCCCCACAGCACTGCCGGAGCAGCGCCGGCCACCAACAGTGCCACGTCCACGTCCAACACCACCGCCGGCGGGCGCCAGAGTGGGCCCCAGATCTCCGTCTACAGTGGGATCCCTGATCGACAAACTGTCCAGGTAAGCAGGAGAAGGCAGATGGAGAAGCTACCCCAGTTGGTATTGGAAAGATCTGTCTGCACTCTAAGAGTTATCTCAGTTTCATATCCCTTTGAATCTGCGGAATCCAGGGATTTGTAATTCAGGAGGTGGTGCACTGCATTCCCTGTTAGAGAGCTCTTATGTACCCGTTAAATGTGGATTTTTCAAAAATGTAATAATAATAGCAATAATAATAGTAACCAAATGCATCTGAGAAAGTAGACTTTAGTCTAGAAAAGCTGCCGCTGCCATTTTTTTCTTTCATTTAGTCTCAAAGGTGCTTCAAGATCTCTCTACATACTGATTCTACAGACTAACATAGCTATGTCTTTGGATAATAATAATAGTAATAATAATAATACAGTAGGCCCTTGGTATCCATTGGAGTTTGGTTCCAGGACCCAATCCATGGATGCTCAAGTCCCATTAAATGCAATGGTGTCCCTTATATAAAATAGCAAAATCACGGTTTGTTTTTGGGAATTTGTACATTTCAGAAAATATTTTCAAGCCCTGGATGCTTGAATCCATGGATAAAGAGTCCATGGATACAGAAGGCTAACTGTATTTGTTTCTTATCCACCCCACCCTATGGATCGAGGCTGGGAACAACAACAAATCAACAATTAGTAACATGAATTAAAAAACATTAATTTAAAAAAATGCAATTGTTTAAATGGACAAATGAGACACAGACATTTTTAAAACAATCCACGTTTAGGGGGTACATTAGAGCTCCCCTGAACAGCATGGTGCAGAAGTCTGAGACTGCAACTGCACTGCAGAACTCATGCAGTTTTGCAGTTTAGCAGCCATGGCTCCATCCTATGGAATCCTGGGATTTGTAGTTTGGAGTGGCACCAGAGCTCTCTGACAGAGAAGGCTAAATACTTCACCAAACTACAAACCTCAGGATTCCATTGCGTTGAACCATGGCAGTTGAAGCAGTGTCAGACTGCATTAATTCTGCAGTGCAGACGCAGCCTGAGAGTTGGATTTGGGCTCTGAGAGATTAGGGCTCTGAATCGCTCTGGCCACAAAAAGTGAATGATGGGGTTCGGAGCAGACTTTTCCCCAAAGTGCAAGGCTAGGCGCCTCATATGGGATGGCACATGGGAGATGTAGCACATGGGGCCTGTCTGCATAGAGAATGCAGGGATGTCTAGACTGGCACATTCCAGTCCGATTCTGGGATCTGTGGGGAAGTGATGCCCTCTTGTGGCTCTTGGAGAGCAACGTCTTGGTCAACCTGACATGTTGAAATGCCTCTCTCCATGGCTTATTTATACTGGCAATATAAAAGCTTGTTGGGGGATTCTGGGACCATTAGTCCAAACTTTTCTTTCCCAAGGTTTGGTTTTATGCACCATGACTGGCAGATTTGGGGAGATGGACTCCACAATTTTGCTTTCCAGTATGTAAAGCACAGTGGTTGGTTGTGAAAGATTCTGGGAGCTGTCATCCAAATTTGCTTTTCCCCCAAGATCAATTTTGAAGCACAGCAGACTTTGGGTGGAAGATTCTGGGAGCTGTAGTCCAAAAGTCACTTGTTTGACGCTCTGTGGCTGGGGACATCTTGGGGGCTGTAGTCTCGAATTTGCTTTCCCCTAGATCGAATTTGGGGACAATGGATGGGTGTCATCCACATATCTAAAATTATTGCTACTCTTCCTTAGTCATCGTTCCAAGTCATTGATGTTTTCTTCTAGCAGTATGGTGTCATCCACATATCTAAAATGGTTGATATTCTTCCCTAGTCATTGTTCAAAGTTAATGATGTTTTGTACTACAGTGGACCCTTGTTATATGCTGGGGTTTGGTTCCAAGATCTCCCGGGTATAACAAAATCAGTGTACGCTCAAGTCCCATTGAATATAATGACATAGCAAAATGGTGCCCCTTATAAAAAATGAAAAATCAAGGTAAATTTATACTTTTTTGGAACATTTTCAAACCGTGTATGCTTAAATCCGTGTATAAAAAATCCGTGTATAAGAAGGGCCGACTGTAGTAGTATGGTGTCATCCATATATCTAAGGGATTTCACACATGGGAGGGAAGTGCCCAAATCCCGAGAAAAAAACAGGAGTTAAATCTGGAAATATCCTGCAAAAGCGAGATTATTTTCAGAAGACGTCCCCGAACATCACCATTATCACATATATAACCCATTAATTAAAGTATGGGATTTGGCCGCTTTTGGCCACTTTTTATTTTTGGGAAAATCCCAAAAGTAAAAAGCCGTTTGTTTTGCCCACTTTATTCACGGGTTAAATGCGGGATAATGGCAATGTTGGGGGACGTCGTCTGAAAACAATCCCAGATTTAATTCCCGTTTATCCACGGGTTCTGTGCGCTTTGCCTCCCATGTGATAACTCCTAAGATGGTTGATATTCAACTTTCTTTAGTCATTGTTCCAAGCCAGTGATGTTTTTTGTTAGTAGTATGGTGTCATCTCTGTATCTAAGATTGTTGATATTCTTCCTTAGTCGTTGTTCCAAGCCGATGATGTTTTCTGCTTGTAGAATGGTGTCATCCACATATCTAAGATTGTTGATAGTCCTTCCTGTTGTCTTCATGCCTCCTTCTCCTGTATCCAAACCTGCTTTTTGCATGATATTTTCTGCGTACAACTTGGACAAATAAGGTGAAAGGATGCATCCTTGCCTGACCCTTTTGCCAATTGGGGACTATTCTATTTCTCCGTATTCTGTTGCTAACAGGAGCCTCTTGTCCTAAGGACAAATTTCTCATAAGGACTGTTGGATGTATTGGCATTCCCATGCCTTTCAGAGTGCAGTGGGGGGCGGATTTTGGGATCGGTAGTCCAAAGGTCCTTCTCCCAATGTCCGATTTGGAGCCCAAGGGGATTCTGGGCATTCCATTGGTTTCTCCCCCACTTTTGTCCCAGGACCTCCTTGCCCTCCCTGCCTTCCTTCTTTCACTCACCGAAGGCCAGAGGTCACTCCTTTGTCCTCCTCTCTCCTCCCACGCAGCCTTCTTAGAAGGAAGCAGAGAGGCGATCCTTGGGAAGCAAGGGACCCCAGAACTGGCTCGCTTGGAAGGACCTCTTCTCACCTTCATTTCCGAAAGGACTCTTGGTGCTTCGGATAACAGAACTTGGGGGTCAGGGCTGACTCTTTGCTCTCCCTCTGCCCCCTTCCCCACCAGCCTTTGCCCCCACCCATCAGGGCTGTCTGGGGTCCACTCTTGCTCTGCTTGCAAAGCCTTTGCAGAGTCCTGGGTCTCTGTCACTGTAAGTATCTCCTTTTCTTGCAGATGAGCTTTTGGTGTCTGTAAATAAGTTCATGTAGAGAATATGTGGGGAGGAGGGGGGTAGGATAGGGGGGAAAACTCATCTTGGTTTGGGGGCTGCCACTGTGCTGCTGCCACCACTTTCCCCTCCTTTTGAGGCTGGCACAATTTGCGGCATAATTGGCACTCTTTTCGCTCTGACCTCAGGATTCAAGGACCCGGGTTGATATCCTCTGATATCTGCATCTTATAGAATATTTGTGCATCTTGCAAAATTTTGCAAGGGCAAAGTTTTGTTGTGTGCACACAAGTATGAAGTGTGAGTTGCAATTCTTTGATACTGAACAATTGAGGATCCAAGTTGCTTGCATTGCTACCTCTCCATCCTCTGGTCTGTTTGACTGGACAGGGTTTGGGTTTGGGTTCTTTTTCTCCTGTCCGGAGAGGGATGGATGAAAAGTAAAGCTAGGAAAGTGACTTTTTGGACTGCAAACCCCAGAATCTCCCAAACCCCCCCCCAAAAAAGAGGAAATCCCCAACCCTCTGGAAAGAAAACTCTAGTGGGAAAACTCCAGTCTACAACCTGTAGACTTTGAATCCAAGAGAATGGCAGTGACTGAGATACTACATCATGGTTCATGTTGCATAACTTTGTGAATCCGTGACTGTGTTTCTGGCATGCGACAAAACACTGGAGTTTATCACACTGGGGCTAATTTTGGCATTAAAGAGAGATTAAAGCGCATTTAAAGCATCCTGCAAATGAAGCAGCAATGGCGAGTGATTGCGCGAGTGATTATCACACGCAATTGCAGAAATAAAGTGATATCAGAAACGCATAGTTGCTGAAACCCTGAAAGTAAAAAGATGCGTAATTACACGAAACGATCCATTTTGAATCGGTTCATTTGTCAATGTGAACCACAAGTGGGTTATTTTATTTTGCTGCAGGAAAATGAGATTGGGGCAAATGTAGTGGGAACCACGCTCCGCTCGGAGTGTGGTTCCCACTGCATTGGAGCCCACTACATTGGAACCCACTCGGTTTGCAAAGCAATTTATTTGTGAGTGGGAATGCGGCCTTGGGTTGCAAGCCATGCAAAAATACCATTACCCAAAGCATTCCTCCTCCTTCCTTTTTCTTTTTTGATCTCTCATTCCATCTTATTGTTGTTTTTCTGAACTGAAAGATGGGCTGCGGAGCCACGGTGATGGATGGGGTGCCCCAAAGCAGCTGGGAGCATCTTGCAAATGCTCCGCAAGGTCAAAGTTCCCAGGCCCTTTGCTGACCACAGTTAACCTTTGGCCTGACCCTTTTGCATTTTGGGGGGGAGAGATGCTCAGGGTACCATAGGGATGCTTGCACAGCATCTCTTTCCCTTCCTCCATCTCTCTTTTGGTTGACACCCAAAAGTCATCTATTCCAACCTCTTGCTTGTAAAGGACTCCACAGTTAAACCATTCCCATCCTTATATCTCTCTGCTTTCCTTCTGTTACTTCTCCTTGTTGAATCGCCTTTATCCAAAATGCTTGGGGCCAGAAGGATCCCCTCCAGGTTTTGGAATATTTGTATGTATAATAATAGTAATGATAGTAATAATAATATTTATTTCTCACCCGCCTCTCCCCATGGATTGTTGCGGGGAACAACAACAATTAATAAACAAATAACATTAGTTAAAACACATTGGTTAAAACACACATCACATCAAAAGGACAAATAAGTTGTCCTATTAAAAACAATGCACATCTAAAATTTCTAAACATGAAATTAATATATGCCTCGTATATACCTTGTGAACAGAGCCTCAAGGTAATTTTATGCACAATTCTTTTAGTAATTGAGAGCCAGCATGGCATAGTGGTTTGAGTGTTGGACTGTGACTCTGGGGATCAGGGTTCGAATCCCAGCTCAGTCATACTCTCTCAGCTTCAGGGGAAGGCCATGGTATATCAAGTTGACATGAAATGCATGGAATATACACTCACAAACACACACACATACATGCATAGGTATGTAGTTTTAATGTCATATTGGGCTTAATTGCAAGTAATTCTCATTACTCTTTGTGTTCCATAAGTGCTATTGCATTGCTCTGTTATTTGTCATTTTGGGGTGGCCATCCGTTTGGGAGCCAGGAAGGGCAGAAAAGCAATTCAATACTTTAAATCAATCAATAAAAGGCCACACCGGTGAACTACAAGCTGTCCAGCCCCATTGCCCTCCCCAAACTCACTGGCCAGCTGGCAGAAAGCTTAAGCCCAAAGGTAGCCATAGCCAAAACAGATTGTTGACTGTTTTCAGAAGGAAAAAAAAGGGCTGCGTAACTTGAGCCGAGGAAAGGCTGAGCATATTATGTGTGAAAGGAGCATGTAATCAGCCCTCAAAGCCTTTAGCCACATGGAGGAAGGGCCAGGGAAAGGGGGCTGGAGAGAAAAGAAAAAGGCAACTTATTGCCACTATTAGAGGTTGGGGGAGACGCTTGGATTTATCACAGAGGCACTCTATATATTAGGCATGCGAACAAAGGACTCCGCCTTCTTTATCCCTGGATGTTGATGCTAGCAGGCTTCTTAAGAAGAGACTGGAAAAGTTACTTATTGGTTAGATTGCAGCTCCCAGATCTGCCCAGCCTATTACTTTTAAAAGTAATATACAGCGGGTGCTCCGGGGGGGGGGGCAGCCATGGGGTGAATGTGGATCTCTAGTTGGGTGAATCTGGGTCTCTTCTAGGGCCAGCCATGGGATGAATCTGGTCGTCTCATGGGGAGGCCAGCAATGGGGTGAATGTGGCCCTCATGTGGAATCCACCATGGAATGAATGTGGCACTCATGTGGGGCCTGCAATGGGGTGAATCTAGCCATTCTGTGGGTCCAGCCATGGGGTGAATATGGACCTCTGATAGGGTGAACCTGGGTCTCTTCTAGGGCCAGCCTTGGGTGAATCTGACCATCTTATGGGGAAGCTCTGAGCCAGTGGTACATCCAGCCAGCTAAGGGGTGACTCTGACCCTCTTGTGGGTCCAGATGACCTCCTTCCCCATGAATCTTTTGTATGGCAATTGACTGACCTTTGTGCTTTCCTCCTTCCTTTCCCTTTGAAACCTTTCTTGTGAAGCTTGCAAAAAGAAGATGCAGCTGATATTCTCTGGTCTCACCTTCTGGCATTTGGCCCACTCCAAGGGCTTTCTTGGAATTGAACCCAGATACACACAATGTGATACATGTGTACCCATCAGCCACTGCTACCGCCTTCGCAGTCCACCTCTGCTGAAAGTTGACCTCTCCTCCTCCTCCTCCTCTGCAGGTGATCCAGCAGGCGCTGCACCGCCAGCCCAACACGGCCGCCCAGTACTTGCAGCAAATGTACGCAGCCCAACAGCAGCACCTGATGCTCCAGACAGCTGCCCTCCAACAGCAGCACCTTGGCAGCACCCAGCTCCAGAGCCTGGCCGCCGTCCAACAGGTATGTCTTTTGGGGAGATGGTAAGCAGGCTGGGGATCCAGAGCGTGGCGTGAACCAAGGTTGGAGAGAAACTTGATGGGGAGAGCTCTGCTTCTTCCAGAGTGTGCGGTCAGCCCTCCATATCTATGGATGTTTGAGTCTATGGCTTGAAAAATAAAATAAAATAATATAGAGCGCACCCTCCACATTTGCTGAAGTTAGGGGCACAGGACCCTTGTGAAAGTAGGAAAACTGCAAATTAAAAAAACAACAACTATTTTTATGCCCCTCTAAGAATTTCTTGTCATCCAGTGCAACCCTCTAGTCCACATCTGCTGCAAGTTGACTGTAGAGCTGTGCTGGAGGACCCACAAATGCCTAGCAAAGTCTTCTCTCTAGAAATCTCTGGATCCTCCAACACAATTCTCTGGTCCACATCTGCTGAAAGTTGACCATTACCAACAGATGTCTAGAGACGTCTTCTCTCCAGGAATCTTCTAGGTCCTCCAGTGTGACTCTGTGGTCAACCTCTGGTGGAGTTGCAATGGAGGACCTAGTGATTCCTAGAGAGAATCTCTAGGTCCTCCAGCATGACGCATTAATCAAACCCACGAATAATTGAATCCACAAAAGTCCAAGCAGCAAATGTGGAGAGCCAACTGTATATTCCAGAAATGCAAAGCTTAACTTTGCCATTTTATATAAGGGACACCATTTTACTATGCTATTATATTTAAGGGGACTTGAGCGTCCATGGATCCACTGGGGGTCCTGGAATCAAACTCGAATGGATACCAAGGGCCCACTGTATTATTATTATTATTATTATTATTATTATTATTATATTATGCCACAATTTGAGGCAGTGGGATTTCATTCCTGTATGTTCCCTCTTTCCCAGGCAAGTCTGGCAGCCAACAGACAAGGGGCTTCATCCAGCAGCAATGGACCCGCGCAGACCCCAAACCAGCAGACCACAGTAAGCCGCGAAAATCCCTTCCTCCCTTTTCCCATCGCTCCCTGTGGCATTGCACTAACCCCAGAACATGAGGTGGCTGGGTCAGGGTTTGCGAGGGAGGGGACAGAGTTTTTTGGGGTATAAAACTTGGTTGATTTTTTGGTTTAGACCAGGCTTTTCTTTTTCATTTGCTTGTTTGTTTGTTTTGCATTAATGTCTACAACCACACCATTAAATCAGAAAATTAAGTTGCAAAACGCAGCTCAGATGTTACAGCCACTGGCTTAAAAATAAGCATTTTGTTTTTTCTTTTCCTTTCTTTTCTAATAGTGCTCTTTTAAAGTCGGTTGTTTTGGTTGAACTTACGTTAATTGCAGGGTTTGTTTCCGAATGCCATTGTGTGCACTGTAAAATAAAGTTAGAATTCAAAGGTTTGCCGGGGGGGGGGGGGAATCAATATCCAAAGGGATCTTGTAACACCTTTGAGACTAATAACTGAAAGAAAGAAGTTTGCTGCCTACTTCCTTAGATGCATGTTTGGATGCATGTTTGGATGCATACTAGCCAGGAGTGGGGGATTCTGGGAATTATGGTCCAGGAAAGCAACTCTCCTAAATTCTGGTGGGGCTGGGAGGTGCGGCAGACCTCAAAATAGCTGACAGAGGCCATGGTCCTGTCCTTGGTGCCCCGATCAGGCTCACCTCTGTAGCCCACGATGCCAATCTCTCCCTTTGTCTCTCTCAGATGAACCTGGCTGCTTCCCCAGCAGCCGCCCAACTCATCAACCGGGCGCAGAGTGTGAATTCAGCCGCTGCAGCCACCTCAGGCATCGCCCAGCAAGCTGTCCTCTTGGGCAACACGAATAACCCCACTTTGACCGCCAGCCAGGCCCAGATGTACCTCCGGGCTCAGATGGTAAGTTCCTCAGAGGATGGCGTTGCCCTCCGGCTGGCCAAAGTGTCTAGATAAGCGGTTCTCGACCTGTGAGTCGCAAGCCCTTGGGGGGGTCGAATGACCCTTTTCCCAGGGGTTGCCTAAGACCCAGGATTGGCGCCATAATCTAGAATACTCTAGCGTGCTGGTTCTCGACCTTTGGGTTGCGGCATTAGGAAAGTTGAGAAGCACTGGTCTAGATAGTCCTTTGGTTTGGTCCATTGAGGAAGTTCTTATGTTGATATTATTGTTGTTGTTATTTTTATTGTTGTTATTATTATATTGATGGGTGGGTAAGCAAAGTACTGCCCAGGGGCCCATGTGTCACTCCCTAAGCTGGGTATTTTTTTGCAGAGTCTGTGTTTCTCGGTCCCCTTCCCTTTGCGTCGGTTTCTCTGCTGGGCCGGTGATGGGTGATGTATAAGGGGACCCTCTCCCCGTTTCCTGTGATTTCCAGGCTCAGCAGAGTAACCTTGTGCAAGTAGCTAGGAGCCTAGGCCGTCCTGTTCCTTTGTCCCCCCAGCTCATCTTCACGCCAACGGCCACCGTCGCCGCGGTGCAGCCCGAGGGCACCGGCACCACCCAGCCGTCCACCACAACCACTCAGGTAAGACACCAGGTGGGAGGCGTGGGGTGCATTTGGGTGGGTGGGCGAGAGGGTATGCATGTCTGAAGGTTCAAAAATGGCGTGGGGAGAAAATCACATGTGGCTAATGGGCTGGGTGATCCTTATCCATGGCTTAGCATCCTGTTATTGGGAGCAGCTGTATGGGCATCTTTCAAGAGTACTTTGGTTGAGTATTCCTGCATGGCCAGGGGGTTGGACTAGGTGACCCCTTGGGGTCTCTTCCAACTCTAAGGCCCGTTACAGACCGCCCAAAAGGGGCGGTCTCAGGCCACTGTCAGTTGCAGCGTGTAGGAGGCGCAGCAGCCAAACCGCGCGACTCCTCCGCGCTGCAAAAAAGGAGCGCGAAAATCGCGCTCCTTCCGGAAACCCGGAAGAGACGTCGCAAGTGCCAAAGTGCGCACTCGCAACGTCTCTTCCGGGTTGGGATGTGTGGACGCAGAGCGTCCGCTATGTCAAGATGGCGGCGCCCATCTGTATAGGGCGCCGCTATCTTGACGTATCGGTTATGCGCGAGGCGCAAGGCGCGTCCAGAAGCACGCCCCTCACGCGTAATCGCGGCGCAAGGACGGCGCCTCTTAGGCCCGTCTGTAACGCGCCTAAGATGCCATGATGTGGTCCACTTTCACACTCTTATGCTTCTCACTGCCCTCTCTGTACAAAATTGTGGCTTGTAACGCAGCCCTGATCTGGCCCAGGAAAATAATATGCCCCCCGCAGCTCAACTGCAGATCATGCCTAGGGATGCCATCTGCCTATTTGAAAATTTAGCATGTGTGATTCCTACCTATGGCTTAGCTACCCCTGTTATTGGGGTATGGGCATCTTTCAAGAGTGCTTTATTTGTGTATTCCCGCATAGCCAAAGGGTTATTGATGGGTTTTCCCCATCAGTGAAAAGGGTTGCTCATTGTGAGATGACATTGTGGAGGGTTTTCAACAGAGGCTGGATCTGTCAGGAGTGCTTTAGTTGCGTATTCCTGCATGGCATTGGGGTTGAAATGGGTGACCCTTGAGATCCCTTCCAAGCTTCTATGTTGGCAGAATGGGGTTGGACTGGATGGCCCTTGTGGTCTCTTCCAACTCTATGATTCTATGATGTGATACAGTTCCACACTCTTATGCTTCTCGGCAAAATTGTGGGAGAGCAGAGTGCCCAGCTCCAATCAACACCAACACCTTTGCTTCCATCCTGCCTTGCAGGTACAAAACCCATCGCTCCGCACCCAACAAGCGGGGACCCAGGGGATGGGTCCCTCACCGGCTCAACAGCTCCCTACCTTGGCCATGAAACCTTCTCCAGGCATTGGCAACCACTCTTCTTCCTCACCGGCTTCTCAGGGCAAGAGTGCTGGTGCCACTCTCGGTTGCAAGGCGCCTGGGTCTGAGCACACATCGGAACACCTTAGGAAGGGAGAAGGGACTGGCAGTGGAGGCAGCAATGCTAGCAATGGAACCGTCGGACACTCGGAAGGTCGCGGGAATGTCCCAAACCGCACTGCTACACCTGTGACAACTCACCAGCTCATTGCTCCAGGTAAGAAAAGGCGTCTCACTTGTTCCCTCTGGACTGAGTCTGTCAGGTCCCAAGAAAACACTGCAAAGACAACTGTGTGCAAAGATGATAATTTAAATCTTCCGTGTCAGTGAATCCACTCGGGGTTTAAGTCCAAACTTTACAAGTTATCCAAGGTGCTGTGAGCCTATTTCAAGTGTAGGTTTCAACACCTTGGACTGGTTCTGGCCTGGAAGAAACACTGGCCACTTTTATCAATGGATAAAAGTTGTTGTTGTTGTTGTTGTTGTTGTTGTTGTTGTTGTTGTCGTTATTATTATTATTATTATTTCCTACCTGCCTCTCCCTATGGATTGATATGGGGGACATCAACAACTAACAAACAACATCAGTTAAAACACTCTGACTTTATTTTATTTTTAATTGATTTTACTATAATAAAATTATTATATCAGCTCATATTGCACATATTTCTCCAGTTATTATTTTTAAAGTATGATTTACAGAATAGAGGGGAAATATAGGTTACGGGAAGAACATTTTGAAGAAAGAACAATATGGAAATTGAAGAAGAAAATATATCAGTGTGATAATAGTTGTTATTACACTGATATATTTTCTTCTTCAACTTCCATATTATTCTTTCTTTTATACAAACGTTCTCCCCGTAACCTATATTTCCCCTCTATTACATAAATCATACTTTTCCCCTCCCCCTTGTTTGTTGTCAAACAAACCCATTCCAAAATCCAAACGATACTCATAAAACATATTGATTTTTAAATTGATTTGTGTTTTAACCAATGAAGTAAAGATTAATATGCTAAGGTTATTTAAATTACCAAAGAGTTTTAGCCTGCTTCAACTTAATTGCCATTTCAGTTGCTTGACCAATTTAATACGCAACCTGGCCCATATTATGTGCTGTCAGCCCTCCGTATCCACGGATTCTGCATCCACGGATTCAGCCATCCGTGGCTCGAAACATATATATAAATTCCAGAAAGCAAACCTTGGGTAACCTTGGGCACATCACACTCTCTCAGCCTTAGGGGAAGGCAATGGCAAACCTCCTCTGAACCAATCTTGGCAAAAAAAGCCCATGATAGGTCCACCTTAGGGTCGCCGTAAGTCAGAAATGACTTGAAGGCACGCAACAACAATGTTATATTGGACTGTTGTTACCTGTCTAGATCCTCGAAAGGGAAAGGCGGGATATAAATAAATATTTTATTTTTTTTATTATTATAACAACAGCAACAAATACAGAATGCATTTGAAGAAGCAAACTTAAGTCTACGAAAGCTCATGCTGCCAACTTCTTTCTTTAGGTACTACAAGATGTCTCTGCAAACAAATGCAGAGTAACCCGTGCTTTGTTCTTACACTCTTTTCCAACTGTGTTTTCTTCCCTTCCAGCATACTCTTCGCTCCAGACTCACCAACTGGTGCAACACCAGCAGCAAAAGACCATTCAGCACCAGTTTGTCATCCAGCCCCAGATCCAGCCCCGTCCCACACAACCGCAGACCCTAACCTCTCCGAGCCTCAGCGCATCTTCCGCCCCACAAGCGGCCGGGCACTTGGCAAACCCAGGAGTAACACCCGGCCAACTCCCACCTTGCCAAGGTCCCCATCAACACAAGTCCAGCAATGCCAACACGTCTTGCCAACATGCCACGCACCCCTCCGGACCATTGGCGCCAGGGATGCAGAGGCCAGAAGGTGGCCCACTTAACCGTCCCGGTGGATGTCCGAACCACACTGCCCAGCGCAAATTCCAGCATGCCTCGGCTGTCATCCTCCAGCTCCAGCCTTCTGGAGGGACGGTGAGTTTGGTTGTATCCCGTTTTAAACATTATTATTATGGTTAATTGTTGCTGTTACATGTTGACTCTGCTGTGTCCAGAATTCCGAAATACTCCAAAATCTTGGGTGACTGAGATAGCGACATGTTTGCAGTTTGGAGGCATGTAGGAACAATATTTTAGTTTTGCTGCTGGAAACTAAACCTCAGAAGAGGATTTTCAGCTTTCAAGAATGGCAGAAGGAAAAGCCACCTTCTTATGAATCCTGAGCAACCACCAGAGAGTTGTTTGCACATAATAATAATAGTAATAGTAATAATAATAATACATTATTTTTATCCTACCCCTTTAAGCAATGCAATCAGGGCAGCTGACAACATTAAAATATGCAGTCCATATCCCCCCTTAAAATACAATTAAATGATTTACAATATAAAACATAACTTAAAATAATAAACAATATGTAACAGTGACTGCAGCAAAAAATCAGGGTCCAACAGTGAGGTTTTCTTTTTGGTCAAGGGCCATCCAATCCAACCACATGCTGCCATGGAGGAAAACACCATCAAGATGCTCCCTGAGACAGATAGCCATCCAGTCTCTGTTTAAAAACCTCCAGCGAAGGAAGCTCCACCACTTTCTGAGGCAGCAATGTATTCCACTCTGAGGTTGTTCCTAATGTTGAGGTGGAATCTCTTTTCCTGTAGTTTGCATCCATTGCTCCATGTCCTAGACTCTGGAGCTGCAAAAAACAAATGTGCTCCATCCTCAGTATGACATCCCTTCAAATATTTAAACAGGGCTCTCGTGCCACCCCTTAACCTTCTCCAGGCCAAACATCCCCAGCTCACTAAGTCTTTCCTCATAGGGCTTGGTGGTCTCCAGACCCTCCGCCATTTTGGTGGCCCTCCTCTGGACATGCTCCAGCCCTGCAAAGGGCTGTTGGTACTTGGATGGGAGATGGCCAGTACATCCCAGGTGCCATTGGCTCTATTTCTGAGGAAGGGACTGGTAAAACCTCTGAAGGTTGGAGGTTTTGGAACAGAGGCTGGATGACCATCCGTTGGAGGTGCTTGGATTGTGTCTTCCTACATGGCCGAAAGGGCTTGGATGGTACTTGGGGGGTTTCTTCCAACCTTGTCTAAGAAAACCCCCATTGTCTGGGGTAACTTGCCTGTAACTTTTGTTCTCTGCTTTTCCCCCAGGACAATTCCAGGAAAGATGCCTGTCCCACCGAGAAGCCACCGACGGAGCCACGGGTCCCACCGCAATCCACTTTGACACCTCCGTCCGCCGTCCCTGAATCTCAGGCCCCTGAATGCACCGGTTCTTCCCCACACGGTAAGGAGAGTCTTTATAAAACCTGTATAGCCACCGCTCACAAAAAACCCACACAATCCAAATGCACAAAATGCAATGCAGATGTCGTTCCCCATGTTGAGTTGCTCTTTCGTTTTGGAAGCAAGGGCAAGGACAAAGTCTCCCCTCGAAACCGACAAACGGGAGCAAAGTTCCTCTCTTGGTGTAATGCAGGGGTCCCAAGTCCCAGCATTCCTCCCCGCCCTTGACTTGGGGATGCTGGGGGTTGTAGTCCACCAGAGGGAAATAAAACAGGGCGAAAAGAAAACAACCTCTAAACAGATAATTTTAAAAGGGGGAATAGAAAAGTGAATAATATGACCAACGACTTATGGTGACTCCATTAATTTTATAGGATGAAATATAACCTAGGGAATCTGGATTTCGTTGGTGGTCTCCCATCCAAGTGCTAACCAGTGCTGAGCTTGCTTAGCTTCCAAGATCAGGCCTTGAGGGTATTTTGGCCTACTTTCAGAAATAGAGGATGCAAAACGACTGCAGCCTGGAGGCACAGTGTAGTATCATGACTGTTATAGCCAAGCAGAAGACAAATATTATAGATATTATCAAGTGCAAATAGACAAATGGCAAGTATAAACTGTATCAAGGGAGTGTCAATGCAACCAGGATGTAATATACAACAATAACAACCAGTAGGCAATACAGTGAGACTGTAACACTTGTGAGGATACAGCGGTTTCAATACTAATCATAAATATCCAAATCTATCCAAACATCCATGTAAATAAGACAAACTAGCGTAACAGACTCCAAAAACTGCGTAACCACGAAGAGCTGGATTTTTATTTTTATTTGGTCCGACTATATAATACTATAAGTTGTAATATTTAACATATTGTAACCCTGTGACAACTTTTGGATTGAGCCTCCCTTATCCAAAATGCTTGGGTCCAGAAGTGTTTTCCAGATTTTGGAATACTCGTGTTTACAATAAGGAGATACCCCAGTCTAAAATGCAAAATTAATTTATGTTTTGCATACACGTTTTGAACTTTATACGCAACACGATCCTTTTCCGCATGGCCCAAAGTTTGTGCACGTTGAAGCATCCGAACGCAAAGGTGTCGCGATGTCATAGGGGAAAAAACGTTTTGGATTTTGGGGCATTTTGGATTTCTGGATAAGGGAGTCTCAAGATATATCTTTTTGGAAATCCTTCTCGCAGGGAACAAAATCTGGAGAGGTTGCACACATATGCGTTTTGTGTGCATCCATCCTGGCAAGGACTTCCGCATGTGGAGCAGCCAAAACGTCTGTCCTTCTATCCCAACCATTGACTCCTCTGGTTGCTTTTTTTGTCATTCCTTTTTCATTTTCGCCGACATTTTGCACCCAGAGGAGGCCTCCCACCACAACCCCAGAATAGCAATGTGGGTTTTAACATCTGTGTACCATGATTTAACTCCTGAGAAATCAAACTCAGAAGAGAATTTCAGTCTTAGTCCTCCGCCTCCTTTGCTGAAGCAAACCCAGGATGGTGCAAGTTTCTCAACTTGTTTGCAGCCAGGAAGAAGGTTAGTTCTTCTGTCCAAACTGAACTTTTTCCCAAAGTTTTCAAAATTAGCATTCGCTACCCAGGACTTTCCAAAAGGGCTGCACATTGTGGCACAGTGGTTTGAGCATTGGTTTACAACTTTGGAGTCCAGGGTTCGATTCCTAGCTCAAGCAATGAAACCCACTGGGTGATCTTGGGATGGTCACACTCTCTCAGCCTGGGGGAAGACAGTGGCAAACCTCTTCTGAAGAAATCTTGCCAAGAAAACTACCTGGAGGCACACAACAATAACAATAACGCATCCCATTAAAACACAACTTTTAAAACATGAACAATTAAAGCATTTAGGGCCAATCTGCACTGCAGAAATAATGCCGTTTGGCATCGCTTTAACTGTGATGGCTCCATGCTATGGGAGTCTGTAATTTTGTGAGACATTTTGCCTTCTCTGCCTCAGACAGTAACAGCGCCACAACAAACTACAAATCCCAGGATTCCACAGCATGGAGTCCCAGCCGTTAAAGTGGTGTCAAACTGCATTTGTTTCTGCAGTGCAGATGCAGCCTTAAGATACAATTTTCATGCTAAAACACATATTATATGCTTTTTTTTAAAGCAGCACACTTAGGTACCAATGTGCGTTTGTTTGAGTGTCAGGTTGCTGTCCCGTTTTGTGCAGGTTTGCTGTTTGACCCAAGCGATGCTCAATGATGCGCATCTCCACACATAAAAGCTTTATGTGACACAACCCTGAGGTTCGGCTTTGATCAGATAGTCTCAAGCCAACAGCTTTTTGGGAGATGTACCAAGAGTACATCTGCATTCAGAACTGTACTTCTGTATGCAGAAGGTTTTTGCATTACACTGCATGCCAGGTTTTCTGATGGTCCTTGTTGCATTTCCAACTTATGGTGACTCTAAGGCAAACCGATTGTGGGTTTTCTCTTGGCAAGCTTTGTTCAGAGGAGGTTTGCCATGGCCTGGCCTGTGTTTATCCAACAATGTTGTGTTGCAAGGGAGCCTCTGTTCCCTCCTGCTGGGTTCCAAGCGAAAAGGACAAGCCTTTGCTTTCTTTCCTTGGCCCTTCCGCCAGATTTTTTGACCTGCTTGCAAATTCCCTTTCAATCAAGTTAAACGGAGCAAACCTTCTGCCCTCTTCCTACGCAACTCTTTGGGGACGGGGAGCCTTGCATCTGCATTGGGGATGCGGTTGGTGTGTGGGGGTGTTGGGTGTGAAGATGTCAGCTACATAATCTCCTGGCCAGGAGAGTGCACAATGCTCCTCTCTGGCTTGTTGCCGTCCCCTTCTCTCCCTCTGCCCCCTTGGAAATGAGAGGAAGGGGCTTCTCATTGGGGAAGGAGGAGATTTTGCTAAGGCGGGGGACCACTGGGTCACACAGGCACACACCTGCTTCTTCTCTGCACACCCCTTGCAAGGCTTTGCACAGCTGCCAGCCTCTCATGCACACTTCCCCCCCTTTTGCGCCTCTAGCCCCCTTCGAAACTCCTCTCCGCACCCCTTTTGTTTGACTTTCTTCTTTTGCCGAGAAAACAATGTGAGGCATTGAATGTGTGTATATATGTGTGTGTGAGATAGAAAGGCAGGAGGAGGCTGGGAAAAGAGCCACAATCCTGCATATATATATATATATATATATATATAGAGAGAGAGAGAGAGAGAGAGAGAGAGAAGAGTGTTTCTGCCAAGTGGGCAGTTGTGGCCAGACAGCCCTTACGAACCCAAAGTTCACCTCAAATTGTTCAACTTTGGTTTAAGGCCTGGTTAAAATGGCATGGCCAGGAGAGAAAGCTTTTCTCTCCATTTTTCTCTCTCCATTTTTCTCTTCCTCCAGTTGGGAAAAAATTGTTGATTAAAATCACAAAAGAG
>NC_056528.1:8446058-8456618 GCF_019175285.1 Sceloporus undulatus | reverse complement strand
GGATGGATGGATGGATGGATGGATGGATGGATGGATGGATGGATGGATGGATGGATGGGCGAGGGGAGCCCAAACGTCTGTTTTCTGGTGGAGCGAAGGAGGCGATGGGCAGACGTAATACGATTAGACAAGCAGCTGGGAGACGCAAAAATAACGGCTGTCCTGCTTCCCCCCATTTTTTAAAAAACATAATAATTATGAAATCTAGCAGTTGCTTTGCTTGCGGAGTCTGGCGCATGGAGCAGGGAAAGAATACAGGCCGATGTTTGCTTTCCAGGCTGAAAAATAGGTGGGAAGAGGTACACAGAGGTTATATGTATCAGTATATGTACTCTCTTTTTTTAGATTGGGTTGGCGTTCGGATTCTAGATTTGGCTGTTATCAGATGGATTAGCATTGTATCAGTTCCTCAGTTTGGCTCATACTCAGTTCATTTTGTAGGTTGTCTGTTAGTTTGTCTTTTGCAAACCAGGGAAGAAATTCTGTGGCAAGTAAGGGTTGAGTCTTTCTCGACATATCCAAAATATTCCAAAATCCAAAACTCAGAGATGGTGACGCCTTTGCTTTCAGATGGTTCAGTGTAGGCAGACTTTGCACAACATTATTTAAAAGCATTGCATAAAAGGACCGTCAGGCTATGTGTACAAAATTCAAAATATTCCAGAATCAGTGCAGCTGAGATGGTAACACTTTGCTTTCAGACCGTGCGCAACATTATTTAAAAGTATTGCAGTTTTGCAGTTTTTCCATGGAATTTGTCCATCCTGAAGGGCTTGGGAAACTATTCTGTGCAGAAATGCGCACGGCTTTTTTAATCTCGAAAGCATGGATGAAATTTGTTTCATAGCGAGATCTTGCCGCACCTTCGAGACTCGCCAAAAGAAAGAAATTGGCAGCGTGATCTTAGCATGAAAAGTCATGTATATTTTCTACACATCTCGAAAGCATGTATGTGAAAATAACACCAATGGTGCTAAAACTACAAAGACACCATACCAAAAGCCAAACCTGCGTGTGTTTCCGGACATGACATTTTTTTCATGTGAAACAGTTTGGCTGTTTCTGTACATTTCTGGAAATGGGTTTATTTTGGACAAGGAAAAAAAAAAAGATCTTTCTTCCTACTTTTCTTCCTTGCTTCCTTTCTGGCTTTCTTTGTTCCTTCCTTCCTTCCTTCTTCTTTCTTTCTTTTCTATTCCCTCCTTCCTTATCCTTTCCCCATTATTTTTTCTTTCCTTTCTCTTCCCTCCTTCCTTCCGTATTCTTTCCTCTTCCTTATTCTTTCTTTCCCTTCCTTCTTCCTTTATTCTTTCTTTCCTTTCTCTTCCCTCCCTTTATTCTTTCCTCTTTCCTTCCTTATTCTTTCTTTTCCTTCTTTTCTTTTCCTTTCCTTTCTCTTCTCTTTCCTTCTTTATTCTTTCTTTCCCTTCCTTCTTTCCTTCCTCTTCCTTCCCTCCTTGCTGACCTCTCTCCTCCTCTTCCCCTGGGCCACCCGGGTGCGGCCTCTTTCTTTCTTCCCTCCATCCCTCCCTCCCTCTCTCCTCCCTCCTTCTTTTCTTCTTCTCCTCCTCCTCCTGGGTCTGGCCAATGGGAGCCCTTCCCTTTCCCTTTCCATTTCCTTGCCTTTCCCTTTCAGGGGGAGGGCTGCATTGTCTGCCTTCCTCTTGCTGCTGCTGGTGGTGGTGCTTCTGCTGGGCTTGAGCTGCTCAGGGTCCAAAGGCGCAGGGGCTGCTTGGGGGCCCTCCAGCTGGCCCTCTTTCCTTGGGGGACCCATGGGACGCCCTCCACCTCCCTGGCCTATTTGGAGAGTCTGGTGAGTGGATCCCTTGGGTTGAAATACAACTTGCTTTCTCTTTTGGCTTTTTTGGAAGAGGATGGACCACTCCAAAGCCCAGCATCCCCTTGCTAATGTTTGCAGGGACAGCCATCCTAACTCAACCAAAATCTGGCTTGGTGTCGTTGGTGCAGTTATCATCATGATCATGATCATTATCGTCCAGGTTGGTCCAAAACCCACTCCGAAATAACCCACTTTGAGACCGCTTTCACTGCCCCGGCTCAAGGACTGTAGTGTCTGGGAGACCTTGCGCCTTCTCTGTCAAAGAGTCCTGGGGCCACCATAAAGCTACACTTCCCAGGATCCCCTAGAACTGAGCCAGGGCAGTGAAGGGGTCCCAAACTGGATTATTTCTGCAGTGCATCTTGGACCGTGTTGTTGTTATTGTCGTTGTTGTGTGCCTTTGAGTTGTTTAGGGCAAGCCAAAGGCTCAGAATATTACACGTTTTCTTTGCCGGGTTGGTTCAAAGATTTGGGCACTGAAAGGAAGAAATATAGCTGTTAACACGATACGTGTGTGTGTGTGTGTATTTGAGCTTTGGGAAGTTATTTTTTTACTAATGCAACTCCCGGTCAGTGAAGTCCAAAAAGGATGCTTTTCAAAGTTCTGGTGTGCGTTGTGTTTTTGCATCCGTTTCTTGAGTGTTTTGAAATTAGGGAGGAAGCATAATACAATCGATCCAGGTACAATACTTTATTTGGCATTCTTATAACTATTGATAAGGACAATTCAGTTGCATATGGCTTTGATACATAACTTATATCTTAAGGGGAGGATTTGGGAAGTACTGAAAACAGTTTCAATGCTCTTGTGAGTAAAGTATACATATATGTATTCTTTGGGAGAAGTTAGCTGCAAAAATTGCTACTCTGGCTTAAGAATGGGTTGATGTTTGGATTCTAGATTTGATGGTTGTTGGATGCATTAGAATTGTATCATTTCCTCAGTTTGGCTCATATTCAGTTTATTTTGTAGGTTGCTTATTAGTTTTCTCAAAGGATGTCTTTTGCAAACCAAGGAAGAAATTCTGTGGCAAATACAGGCTGAATCTTTCTTATCCAGAATCCCAAAATCTAAAATATTCCAAAATCCAAAACTCAGAGATGGTGAGGCCTTTGCTTCCAGGTGATTCAATGGACACAGACCTTGCACAACATTATTTAAAAGTGTTGCATAAACTGACCTTCAGGCTTTGAAACATAAATGAATTTTGTGTTTAGACCTGGGTGCCATCTCCCATTATGGATGTATATGTGCAAATGCAGGTCTTCTGAAATCCAAAATAAAAACACTGGATCCTCCGCATTTGCTGGGTTTGGGGGCACTTGACCCCATGAAAGAAGGAAGCTCTGCAAATAGAGATAATACCTCTCTAGGAATCTCTGGGTTCTCCAAGGCAACTCTGTGGTCAGCATAACCATAGAATTGCGTTGGAGGACCCGCAAATGCTTAGAGAAGAGTTGTCTCTACGAATCTCCAGGTCCTTCAGTGTGATTTTCGTTGGCGGAAGTTGATCACAGAGTTGCGTCGGAGGACCTAGAGACTCCTAGAGAGAACGTATTAATTAAATCGGTGAATAATCAAAGACACAAAGTCAAAGATGCAAATCTTTGGGCCAACTGTAATCTGAATTCCAAAAAGCTTCTGATCCCGAGCGTTTCGGTTAAGGGAGACACAACCTGTACCAAAAACTGGTAGCAGAAGGAAGGGTTTGTGGTGACTTTTGTCTATGCCTCTTGTTGCAGAGTTTTTCCATCTGCATTCATGCTGCTGAATGTGGGCATGGATGTGCCAGGTTGCTCTTAACATGCTCCTTCTGTCTGGCAGGCCTTGGATTCCCTAAAGGATCCTTCCCTGTAGGCCAAAAGTCGAATCCAATACCAGCCTCTTAGGGGAAGGGTCAGAAAGTCTCCCCAAATCTTTTTCTCCTACAAACCTCCTGGTTTGAGGTTCAAGAACTTTGAATGTAAGTCCTGTAAGACACCAAGCAAAGCAATAGGACTTTGCTGTTTGTACCAGATGGGTAGCCTGTCTCTTTGCACTAAATCTGTACCATCCTTCTCCCACGGGGGAAAAATACATTTTTATAATTGTCCCTTATGATCTCCATGGAATACAGTTGCAGTGCGCTGACTTGGAAACCAGCCCCGTGGGAGATTGTGAATCAGACCCAGACCTAAGCCAAAGTGTGTTTTTCAATAGGGTTAATAAGTTCCATACCGGCAAAGCGTTCCGATTTGGCACAGACAGTCCCAATGAATCTTTTTCATCTGCCTTGAACATGTCCCTGTTTCTCCTCTTCTCACTTCCACTTCAGTTTATTTCATTTGCTGCAAAGGGAGTTCAAAATGTAAAAGCAGTTGGCATTGAGAACTCTGCAGAATCTTCTCCTTCCCAGTAGGATCAAGCAAAAGCAAACTGCTGCAGCCTCTCCTAGTTTGTGTGTTCTTCCTCGTCTTCCATCTTGACTATACTGTGATGTTACTTAGCCACATGTGCCTTGATTTTCATCCGGGAAATGTTAGTATTCACATAGGTTTTGCTATGACAAAGTACAGAGAGATAACTATTGGAATGACTGATTATTATTATTACACTTTATATAGCACTGTAAATTTACACATGATGTACACTGGGCAACAATGTGGCTCAGGACAGTCCCCTGTGAGTATCTGGACACTGGTTAGAAAGTGTCAGAGCACACCAGGTGCTCCCAGTGTGCATGGGAAGTGCCCACAGTTTTGCACCAGAAGTGCCCAAATGCACAACTTGAAGGCACACAATAACAATAGTGCTGTGGGTATTTCCCTATATGTCCAGTTGTCACTGGATTGTGTGTGTGTGTGTATGGATGTGTAAGATACAGGAACCTCGTGTGGGATTCTTTCCTCACCCAACGGGCATCGCCCTCCCCAAAATATCCCTGCTGTCCATGTGGTGGCCGTATGTGTCGGCACAGAAGGCATTGTGGTTAGAGCAGTGTGGAAATTGTTTAGGAAGCAGATCTCACATTTCTCTATGTGTACATGTGGTGGGGAACTGGGAGGAGAATGAAACTGGGGAAGAACATATGCCAAAATAGTACCATTCCCTCCCCTGCCCATTTACCCTTACATCCAACCAAACAATTAGGAATGAAACCGAATGGTTCAAGATAATAATATTAGCACCTTATTCCAAAAACCATTCCTTAGATTGCGAGACAGTTGTAAATCTAATTGCTGATGTGCATGGAGAGCATGCATCCGATTCTTGTTATTTGCTGCTAGGCTGACGTCGACCTGCAAACGAGAGGCCTCCAAGTCACACTGTTATCCAGAGTCCTGTATCTCAGGGTTGTAACTTGTTTCATCAAGTCTATCCATCTGGAATCTGGTCTTCCTTTTTCCCTAGATTCAGAGTGCTGTAATGGTTTGATTTTTTGGACTACGACTCTGGAGACCAGGGTTCGAATCTCAACTCAGCCATGGAAACCCACTGGGTGATCCTGGGCAAGGATGGCAATGGCAAATCCTCTCTGAACAAAACCTGTCATGAAAACCCCACGATGGGTCACCACAAATAAATTTGAAGGCACACAACAACATGACACCCTCCTCTGTGGGTCCAATTTCGCCTAAGTCTTTAGTCCTCACTTATTTTTCTCAGGCCATGGATGTTTCTTTTAACTAAAAGCTAACATCCCAGCCCTCCTAATTTTAAATAAAGTGCTGGTTTAAGTTTGGTGGACCAAATCTGGTTCAGATTTAGAGAGGTTTTTTTGGATTTTGGAACACTTGCACATCCATAAGGAGGTGTTTTGGAGATGGGACCCCAGTCTAAATATGAAATCCACTTGTGTTTCGGATATATCTTAGAAGTGAGCCAGCCTGGCGTAGTGGTTTGAGCTCTGGACTACAACTCTGGAGACCAAGCTTCGATTCCCATCTCAACTATAAGACCCACTGAGTGACCTTAGGCAAGTCGCACTCTCTCAACCTTCAAGGAAGGCAATGGCAGACCTATTCTAAACTAAGCTTTGCCAAGAAAACCTCATAATAGAGTCACCTTAGGGTTGCCATAAGTTGGAGATGACTTGAAGGCACACCACAGCAACAACTACAATAGTGTTACGATATTTCCCTCTGTGTCCAGTTGTAACTGGATTGTGTATGTGTGTATGGATGTGTAAGACATAGGAACCTCCTGTGCGACTTGGAGGCACCCAAGAACAAATGCACCTTAGCAGGTTGTTTTATCAGCCACGTTTTTCATAACGTACGATGCAAAGTTTGTGTCCATGGCACCACCTCGGCCATCCATGTGGGCTATTGTGGATTATGGGATATTTTGGATTAGGGAGATGCAACCTGTGCTTGGATGAGCAGAATTATAATCTTGATTTTCCTAGAAAAAAAATAATCATCATCATTTTGCACCCCAGTTTGGGCCTAGAATGAAATGCACCCGTTTGCTCTCCCAGCCCCCTTGGCTTCCTTCTGCAAAAAGAGGCAGCCAGATTGTGCAAAGAGGAGGGTGGCTTGGGCGCATGATTATGTCTCCCGACAGCTGCGCCTCTTTCCCTTCTTTTGTTGGGTCTTGGCACAAGAGCTCCCAGAATGCTCTGCTTTGAATCCTTGGCGCTTTTCTCCTCCTGGGGTGGTTAATATTTAATGCTCTGCCTGCTGCGTCCATAGCAAGAGCTGGGAAGGGTGGGGGCCGACCAACCGCCTGGAAGAGATGCAAATGCTCCTTTCTCCCAGGAGTTGAAAGAGGCTGGCCTGTTATGTGTGCATTGCGTTGCGTTTTGTGTGTGTGGTGTGTACAGTCTAGGCAAAGAAATGGCTCTCTCCACTGGCCCTTAGTGGCCTGGGATTCAGGCGTGTGTCAGATGTGGCGAAACCTTTTAGTGCGCCAGATAATGTGCAGAAAAAAGCAACAACCAAGGAGTTTGGAGGGGTTTTGCTTCTTGTTTTGCTCTTCTACAGACATAAAACTACTCATCTTCCATCCATTCACTCCCAGCATATAATAGGGGGGCCTTTTATATTCTCTAGCAAGGAAAAGCCAGGATTTGGTGACCGTCGGAAATTACATAAGCGTGACCTCAATATCTATTTTGCATTGTTTGTTCTGCCACGCCTTGCCTCCGTTCTGTAAAACGTATTCTTGTTTGGCAACTCTGGGGCAAACAGAATGGGAAGTTCCGTTTTGTAAAAACTTGGTGTATTATATTTTTATATAACAACGCAAGCTAGTATTTTGTTGGAGGAAACAGGAAAAAGTCATCCTTTTTGAAAAGTTCAGGCATCCTTGTAGTTGTTGTGTGCCTTCAAGTCATTTGTGACTAAGGCAAACCTGTCACAGGATTTGCTTGTCAAGATTTATTCATAGGTTTGTCCTTGCAAACCAAAGCTAGGTGAGGCTGAGAGTGTGTGACTAAGGTTTCAGTGGCCTAGCAGGGATTCAAACCTTGGTCTCCAGTTGCAGTCCTGTGCTCAAACCACTACACCATGCTGTCTGATTCATGCATCATATTTCATCCCAAGTTGGAATATATTTTGCTGCAGTTGTTCAATGAGGTCAACTCTAAGTTGCAATTTCACACCAAGGTTGCAGAGTACAGTAAATCCAATCTCTTTTGGTCCATTTAATGCAGTGGTTCCCAAACTTTGGTCCTCCAGATGTTTTGAAGTCCATCTCCCAGAATTCCTGACTATTGGCCAAGCTGACAGGAGCATCTGGGAGTTGAAGTCCAAAATACCCAAGTTTGGGAACCAGTGGTTTAACGTCTCTCTGCATCATGTTTCGCAGTTAAAGAGGAGAGAAGATATACATTTTGATACTTGGATCCCAGTATGGCATTGGGTTGGATTAGATGCCCCTTGTTGATCCCTTCCGGCTATAGGATCCTATGGAATTCTAGGCCAAATTGGTGCCAGGCTTTCCCTCTCTCTGTCCCCCTCTTCTTTGCGCTAGGCACTTGTGGTCTGTATGCCCCCAAACCACCCGCCATGATCACTAGATAGTGCCAGGCCTCTTGGTTTGACCACTTTGCAGAGGACAGATTTTGGTACTTCTATGCTGGATTAATGTCACTCTGTCACCTTTTTTCTTTTGGTGGGTACTTGGGGTCTTTGTGTCCCCGAACCCACCCTCTGTGATCATTAGATCATGCCAGGTCTTGACCACTTGTCAATGTCAGGGGATGCATTATGGGTGCTTCTAGGCCATATTTATGCCAATCTCTCTCTTCCTTGTGGTGGGCACTCGGGATCTATGTGCCCCCCTAAACTATTGCTAGATAGTGCCAGGCCTCTTGACTTGACCACTTGTCAGTGCCAGAGGATGGCTGCTTTCAGGCTGAACTAGTGCCAGTCTCTCTGCTCCTCTCTTCCTTGAGGTGGGCACTCAGGGTGCAAACCCGTACATTGCTAGATAGTTTGAGGCCTCTTGGCTTGGCTGCTTCACCACTTGGCAGACACCACCTCCCTTCCCTTCTTGCCTCTTTTCTCCTCCTCTTTGGTACAATAATAATCTCTGTCTGTGTGCATGAGAGAAGGGGGGCATCCCATGCAGCAGCCAAGACCACTCAGCTGTATGGTAATGGCAGGAGGGAAGGGAAGGGGGGGCCAAAGGCTAGGGGCCGGTCCACCCTCCGTACCTCTCCGCCTTTGTCTCCATGCTGCCACTGTGCATCCTTTCCCCCTTTCTTTCTTCCCCATTTCTGACGCCAATCTTCTTTCTCTTCTTGTTGTTCCACTGCAGAAGCTGGCCAGGACAGCGTTCGCCCATCGCCGGACGCCAACAGCCCCGGAGGCATGACCTCGGGCAACGGGACGTCTTCCTCCACCGTCGCCGGCACCACCCCACAGAACGGCGAGAACAAGCCCCCGCAAGCCGTGGTCAAGCCCCAGATCCTCACCCACGTCATCGAGGGATTCGTGATCCAGGAAGGGGCCGAGCCGTTCCCGGTAGGCATCCCCAGGGCAAAGGGAAGCATGTTGAGAAGCGGGGGGGGATGTTTTAAGAAAGGATGCTTCAATTATGTTCAATTACGAATCAGCCAGGAGGCCTCTCTTCTTGGATCACTGGGACTTAGCCTGGTTTGCAACAAGGTGTTTCTAATGTGAAGTCCATGGCTTTCATGGCCAGCATCCATAGTTTTTTGTGGGGTTTTTGGGCTGTGTGGCCATGTTCTAGAAGAGTTTATTCCTGACGTTTTGCCAGCATCTTCTCTGAAGATGCCAGCCACAGATGCTGGTGAAACGTCAGGAATAAACTCTTCTAGAACGTGGCCACAGAGCCCAAAACCCCACAAAATACTTAGATGTTACTTTTTTAAAAATTGCTGGGGACAGATGAAATTTGAGAGCCAGCATGGCATAGTGGTTTGAGAGTTGGACTAGGACTCTGGGGACCAGGGTCCGAATCCTGGTTCAGCGGTCAAGCAGATGACCATTGGAAATTCACCAAAGGTGAATTTAGCATCCAGCTCCCAAGGATTATAGGTTGGGTTCGAACACAGAGGTTTGGAAGGAGATGGTTGCCCGCTTTTCCGGCTCCGTTTGATGCGTTCCTCTTTCTCCAGGTGGGCCGCTCTTCACTGCTGGTGGGGAGCCTGAAGAAGAAGTATGCCCAGGCGCTTCTGGCAGAGAAACCGCAACAACAGCAGCAGCAACAACCGCAACAGCAGCAACAACAGCAGGACAACACTACCACCACCGACTCTGAAATGGAGGACCCCTATTTGCAAGGTGTGACAGTGTTTGCATGTCTGTGATGCCAGATGGGAGGTAGGGTCAGGGCTGCAGAAGCAGAGGGCGAGGTCTCCGAACATGTGCAGAGTGCCTTTCTTTTCCTCCCCCTTTAACCCCAACTCCCATCTCTTTTCCTCACTTGCCTCTCCTAGCCAGAGCTTGGAAAATGTCTCTTTTTGGGGATAGCAATCCCATTGTAAAGCAGTAAAGCTCAGAAACACATCTACTCACTTTGTATTTTGAAGTATTTGCATATACATAATGGGATCTTTTGAAGATGGGACCCAAGTCAGAAACATAAAGTTCATTTACGTTCCATATGCACCTTATAAACATTGCTTGGGCGTAATTTTAAACACAATATTTTAATGTGCATGAAGTTTGTATACACTGAAGCCAAAGCATCACTATCTCAGCCACCAATATGCGTAATTTTGGAATATTTTTGGATTTTTCTCCACTTGCATATACACATACCTAGGATCCTCTGCAAAAATGTTTGGAAAATATTTGTGGTTTAGCAGGCAGCAACTCATAGGAACCATGACATTTAAAAGGGTATCAATGTGTTAGCTATTTAGTACAGACACACTTTTTTGTGGATTTCAGTTGCGTCTCCTCCTTCCTCATTGGATCCTTTCCATTGTTTATTCCTTTTTGGGTCAACACCTAGATAAATCCTTTTAACTTGCTGGGCTTTTTTTTGTAGTTTGAACATAAGGGTTCAGGCCTGTGTGTGTTATCATAGAATCATAGAGTTGGAAGAGACTGCAAGGGCCATCCAGCCCAACCCCATTCTGCCATGCAGGAAATCCAAATCAAAGCATCCCCAGCAGATGGCCATCCAGCCTCTGCTTAAAGACCTCCAAGGAAGGAGACTCCACTACACTCCGAGGAAGGAGTGTGTCCCACTGTCAAACAGCCCTTACTGTCAGCATGTTCCTCCTAATGTTGAGCTGGAATCTCTTTTCCTGGAGCTTGCA
>NC_056528.1:8444008-8445958 GCF_019175285.1 Sceloporus undulatus | reverse complement strand
CTCCTCCTTCCTCATTGGATCCTTTCCATTGTTTATTCCTTTTTGGGGTCAACACCTAGATAAATCCTTTTAACTTGCTGGGCTTTTTTTTGTAGTTTGAACATAAAGGTTCAGGCCTGTGTGTGTTATCATAGAATCCTAGAGTTGGAAGGGACTGCAAGGGCCATCCAGTCCAACCCCCCTTCTGCCATGCAGGAAATCCAAATCAAAGCATCCCCAGCAGATGGCCATCCAGCCTCTGCTTAAAGACCTCCAAGGAAGGAGACTCCACTACACTCCGAGGAAGGAGTGTGTCCCACTGTCAAACAGCCCTTACTGTCAGCATGTTCCTCCTAATGTTGAGCTGGAATCTCTTTTCCTGGAGCTTGCATCCATTGTTCTGGGTCCTGTTCTCTGGAGCAGCAGAAAACAAGCTTGCTCCCTCCTCCATATGCCATCCTTAAACAGGGCTAAATATTTAAACAGGGCTATGTATGTGCACATGCCAACACACTTGTTTTTGTAACATATGCTTCTAAAAAAGGAATTTTCTCTTTTTCTGATGCCTCCCCAGAATCCAAAGACGAGGGATCACCCCCAAAGCTGAAGTGTGAACTCTGTGGTCGCCTCGACTTTGCATACAAGTTCAAGCGGTCAAAACGCTTTTGCTCCATGGCATGTGCCAAGAGGTAATAATAACAATCATTAATTAATTAATGATATAGTGAGTCCTTGGTGTCCTCTGGGGTTTGGTTCTAGGACCCGTTGTGGATACCAAAATCCTTGGGTGCTCAAGTCCCATTATATACAATGGTATAGCGAAATGGTGTCCCTTATGGCAAAAGCAAGGCTTGCTTTTGGGGATTTATACATTTAAAAAATATTTTCAAAGTGTGGATGCTTGAATCCATGCATAAAGAGGTCTGTGGGTTTTATATGTATCTTATACTTGATAGCCTTACCTTTACTTTTATTTTATATCTATATATTTCAAAGAAGGAAGTTGGCAGCATGAGCTTTTGTAGTCTTAAGTCTACTTCGTGAGATGAATTTGGTAGACTCAAGTCTATGAAAACTCAGGCTGCCAACTTCTTTCTTTCACTTAGTCTGAAAAGTGCTACAAGATCTACATATAGTTTTTAAAAACCAGGTTGAAATTTGCTGTTCCACTTTTTAACAAATTAGGGATTTTCTCAGTGATTCCCAAACTTTAGTCTTCCAGGTATTTGGACTTCAACTCCCAAAAGCCTCATCGATCTTGTCCAGTGGTCTGGGATTCTGGGAGATGAAGTCCCAAACACTTGGAAGACCAAACTTTGGGAACTCCTGGATTCTGTGTGTATCTTATACTTATAAGATACAGTGTGCCTGCATCATATGCGGGCGTACCATACGCGGCTTCCAGTATACGTTGAAAGCCATGCTGGAAAGACTTCTCCCGCGTCCCAGAACAAGCAATGGACAGGATAGGACATAATACAATAGGACAGGGCAGGATAGACTTCTCCCTTGTCCTGGAAGAAGCAATGAGGTGTGCGCCCGTGGCATACCACAGAAACGATCCCCATTAATTCTAATGGGGCTTCAGTTTACGCATTCTTTCTCTTATGTGGTGGGGTCCGGAATGGATCCCCCGCATAAGGGGAGGGCTAACTGTATAAGTAACAGTAAGGATATATCTATATACAGTATTTCAAAGAAAGAAGGTGGTAGTTCATAGCTGATGTCTGTCTAGTGCAGTGATTCCCAAACTCTAGTCCTCTAGATGTTTTGGACTTCAGCTCCCAGAAGACTCATCTGTCTTGTCTGGGATTTTGGGAGCTGACACCTGGAAGACCAAAGTTTGGGAACCACTGATCCTAGTTGATGTCTGTCTAGTGTAGTGATTCCCAAGCTCTAGTCCTCTAGATGTTTTGGACTTCATCTCATAGAAGACTCATTCATCTTGTCTGGGAGATCAAGTCCAAAACA
>NC_056528.1:8409924-8443998 GCF_019175285.1 Sceloporus undulatus | reverse complement strand
TCTTGGAGGACCAAAGTTTGGGAACCACTGATCCTCGCTGATGTCTGCCTAATGCAACTATTCCCAAACTCTACCCCTCTAGATGTCTTGGACTTCAGCTCCCAGAAGACTTATTCATCTTGTCCAATGGTCTGGGATTCTAGGAGATGAAGTCCAAAACCTCTGGAAGACCAAAGTTTGGGAACCACTGATCCTCGCTGATGTCTGTCTAATGCAACTATTCCCAAACTCTACCCCTCTAGATGTCTTGGACTTCAGCTCCCAGAAGACTCATTCATCTTGTCCAATGGTCTGGGATTCTAGGAGATGAAGTCCAAAACCTCTGGAAGACCAAAGTTTGGGAACCACTGATCCTCATTGATGTCTGTCTAATGAATTAGTTTCCAGGCGCTGGCTTAGGAACATGGGCATGCCCATATCTTGATCTCTTCTCTATCCACCACAGATACAACGTGGGTTGTACGAAGAGGGTAGGGCTCTTTCATCCGGACCGCAGCAAACCTCCAAAACCAAGCGCACCTTCACACAACCGGCGCCGGACCTGCAAGAGTACTCTTCCCCCTCTCAGCAAAGAGACCAAGAAACAGGTAAGAGCGGAGAATAGTTTCCGGGCGCAATTTCAAAGGGCTGAAATGAAACTGAGATTTGGGTTGTCCGTTGAATCGCACCCAAAGGGGAAAGTATTAAAGGTAAGATGGAGGAATTTCCCTGAGAAGTATCTGATTTAGGACTATCTGAGCAAACACAGTAGCTGTATGGGATAATATAACAAATATATAAATTTCAGGTCTGAAACTTTGTGTAGTGATTTTTAAATGTACATCCTAGATTTGCAATTCTTTGCTTTATTTTTACATATATCTCCCCTTCACTTATGTCTTACATCTATCTCACAGAAAGAATTTGGAAGCATGAGCTTTTATAGACTTAAGTAACTTCCTTGGATGCATTCTGTAGACTTACTCATATCTCCCTTTACTTCTATCATGTGTTTTATACTTCAATATATGTAAGATATAAAAGATACAAGATATATGATCTAAGGGGACATATACATAAGCCTACAAAATGCATCTGAGGTAATAACTGAAGTGTACAAAAGCTCATGCTGCCAAATTCTTTCTATGCAATATATAGATATAAGATGTAAATAAAGGTAAAAGAAATATCTCGAAGAAAGAATTTGGCAGCATGAGTTTTTGTAGACTAATATCTCTCCTTTACTTATATATCATGTGTTTTATACTTGTACCTTTACTTATATCTTACATCTATATAAGATACATGATCTTAAGGGGAGATGTAAGTCTACAAAATGCATCTGAGGAAGTAACTTAAGTGTAAAAGCTCATGCTGAGAAATTCTTTCTATGAGATACACAGATATAAGATGTAAATAAAGACAAAATATATCTCTCAAAGAGATATCTATTCTTTCTTATTTTATATCTCGAAGAAAGAATTTGGCGGCATGAGCTTTTGTAGACTCAAGTTACTTCCTCACATGCATTTCGTAGGCTTCCTTTTATCTCCCCTTTACTTATTTCACGTTTTATACTTGTGTTTTTACCTTTACTTATATCTTATGTTTACATATCTCAAGGAAATTGGCAGCATAAGGTTTCGTAGACTTGAGTCTACTTCCTCAGATGCGTTTTGTAGACTTAAGTCTACAAAAGCTCACGCTGCCAACTTCTTGCTTCCAGTTACTCTCGAAGGTGATACAAGATCTCTCTTCATGTATCTCAAGGCAGCTAAGACCAATAAGATGTTGTATTGGGCTTTATTTTAATTGTTCAACCTCCAACATTGACAACAGAGAGCATGGCGCAGCAGCCGGTTGTGCATCTGTGCACAAGACCAATCTTTGCGCTTCTTGTCTCTTGCAGGCACCGGTAGCACACCCACCCAGCTCAGGTCCGATTTCAGTCACAGGTTCTCTGCAGTTGGCCCATGCTCAGGAGGACTCCAGCCGCTGCTCCGACAACTCCAGCTACGAGGAGCCTCTCTCCCCCATTTCGGCCAGTTCGTCCGCCTCCCGACGGCGCCAAGGCGAGCGGGACATGGAGCTGCCCGACGTTCACGTCCGGGACCTGGTGGCCATTGGGCACCACTTCCTACCCAGCGAGCCCACCAAGTGGAACGTGGAAGACGTCTACGAGTTCATCCGCTCCCTGCCAGGTAGGACTCCACCCCACAAGAAAGCCCAGTGTTGGATAAGGCTTTTTCCACACTGGTTATGACCCATATGGCTCAAGCCTTGAAAGACTATGGTTCCCAAACTCTGGTCTTCTATATGTTTGGGATTTCAGTGCCCAGAATTCCTGACTGCTGGCAAAGTTGGTTAAGGCTTCAGGAAGCGGAAGTACAAAACACCTGGAGGACCAAAGTTTGGTAATCATTGGACTAAGGTCTAATCTGCACTCCAGAATTAATGTAGTTTGACACCACTTTTGACTGTAATGGCTCCTGGAATTTGTACTTTGTTCTGGCACCAGAGTTCTCTGACAGAGAAGGCTAAAATATCTCAGGTCATTCCCACTATGAAAAGTTCCAAATCCTGATTCAGGGTATATGCCCCTAGTTCCCACTGGAAATTGATCTTGATCCTCACTGGATCGATTCCAGGGGAAATAAAGCGGAGCAAATGCAAAAAGCCCAGGGTTTTTTGGTAGCAGTTATTTTGAGGTTCTTTTGGGAAGAATCGGTTCTGACACAATTCCCAACAGTGGAAATGTCAGATCAGGATTGATTCTTTCTGAGGGGAGGGACAAATGGCGGAGGGCATTTTCACAGATCCTCCGTTCCTCCCCCTTGGAACGCTGCCTCTGTACTTCTGTTGTTTTAATTAAATTGATAGAATATGCGATTGATAGAATATGTGATTGATGGATTATGAGAATATGTGGTTGATAGAATATGTGAGTATGCAATTGATAGAATATGTGGTTGATAGAAGATGAGAATGCTTGATTTTGTGTCAGTTAGGATAGGATAGCATAGGACAGGATAGCACAGTCGATTTTGTAATTGATAGAGTATGTGGTTGTTTGATTTGGTGATCGATAGAATATCTGATTGATAGAACATGCAATTGATAGAATGTGATTGCGATTGATAGAATAAGTGATTGTTTGATTTTGTGATTGATGGAATATGTGAATATGTGATTAATAGAATATGCGATTGATAGAATATGTGAATATGTGATTGATAATGGAAGATAATGGAAGAGTAGACAACTAATCGATAGTTAGAGGAAAGGAAATAACTGGATAATGTATGGAGGTATGAGTATGTAGGAATAGAAGGTACAGTATATATATTCATGTATAAGTCTAGAAATTTAGGTTTAAACATTGTCCCAAAACCCTGAGTTGATTTATCCACAGGTCAATGTAAGTACTGTACTTTAAGTCACATCTATGATTTAAAGTGCAGTACCTACATTGACCTGTGGATAAGTTGATTCTACATGTCCCTAGGTTATAACCTCGACTTATCTACGGATCATATCAAAATCCATAATTTTGGCCCCCAAACTTGCCCTCTACTTAAACATCTATATTCGACTTATAGTTGAGTATATACGGCCTGTGGATGAGGGGTGGGAAGAGAAGGAGATGAAGTGAGATGATAGAGAGAGTGGAGAAGAGGTAAGACAGCTTGAGAGATGGAGAAAGGAGAAGGGAAGAAGGAAAGGAGTGTGTGGTTAGGAAGAATACCAAGGAAATAAGAGGGAAGAAAGGAAGAGAATAGGAATGGAAGCGGGTTGAGAATGAGAAATGAATGTTAACTTTAAAATGGTGATGAATAAAATAGAGCAAGTGACACCATGAGCTTTCATAGACAAGTCTATTTCCTCCGATGCATTCAATCTGAATACATCAGAAGTAGCAGACTTAAGCCTATGGAAGCCAATGCTGCCAACTTCTTTCTTTAGTCGCAAAGGTGCTACAAGATTTCTCAGGTGAAATAGGGGTACTTATCTTTCTGGTGGTCCATGGCTTGACTTGAGAGCCCCTTTTCTCTTTCCGACGGCCCTGACTTCTCCCTCGCTGCGCAGGCTGCCAGGAGATAGCCGAGGAGTTTCGCGCGCAAGAGATCGACGGCCAAGCCCTGCTCCTGCTCAAGGAAGACCACCTCATGAGCGCCATGAACATCAAGCTGGGCCCGGCCCTCAAAATCTACGCTCGCATCTGCATGCTGAAAGACTCCTAGGAGCCCCACGGGAGGACCCTCTCCCAGCCATGGACATGTTCCTCTGTTGGGTTCCTTCTCCACGGACGGTGGCTGGAGACCGGATGGACTTGCACCCCCTCCACTGCCCTGACCTAACTGGGGCGCAAAGCCCCCCACCATGCTGACGGGAGCAGAACAGACCCAACGTGGATCCCGTTGTGGGGATCGCCATCAGAAGCGGACACGGCTATGGGGCTGTATATAATAGGTAGCATTAGCTTCCCTTGCTCGCCCTCCTCGGGTCCACCCTTTGCGGTGGAAGGGGTGTCAACACCAGGTGAAGGGAGTGTGTATAAGTGTGTGTGTTTTTAGGATAAGGGGAGTCCTCCTCCTTCTCCCCAGACACTGGTTCTCCTCCTCCTCTTTCAGAGCCGCTCAACATCCCCTTGGATCAGACAAACCTACTTGAACTTCAAAAGCCAAACAGGACCGTTGCCTTAAACTTTTTTGCGTAGGTGTGTATGTGTGTGTGGTGCCACATAGTGCCCTCCCCTCTTCCTTCCTCTGCCACTTTTCTTGGGGTTTGTAGCTTCCGCAGTATTGGGGAAAGGTGAGTTAGGGTTTGGGGGATCCTACTCACGATCGGCCGACGCTCCTCCGCAGAGAACGTCTCCAATTCTGATCCGAGTAGCCAAGTAAGGTGGCTTGTTTGGGGCGGAGGTGAGGATTCAGGACACATTGCTCCCCTCCACACCTTTCAGGCATGGAAGACAGTCTTGCTGTGAGTCGCAAGATCTACACAACTTAGGTGGCTATGTCTCTTCTGTCCCTGAGGCTCGGGATCAATCCTTCAACTGCCTTTCTGGACCAGTTTTGTTTCAGCTGCCTTAAAAAAGACCCCTCACAGCTCCTGACACAAGTATCACCCTACATTTCTCCCCACATCTCAAAGCAGGGCAGGAGGAGCTGGTTTTCTCCCTGGAAGATGGAGCTGGCCTCAGGCGTGCCAGGAACCGAGTGCGAGGGGAAAAGTGGGGCGATGGCGCAGCTGAGCTGCATCCCCCCTTGGAACGTTTTCCGCCTCGTCCCCTGCCCCGATCCCACTTCTCTGGTGCTGGCCACTCACCCCCAAAACCTTCAAGGGCTGCAGGCGCAAAGAATTTCTACTGTTTCCCATGCCCACCCAAACCTGGATTTTTAAAAATAAACTCCTTTTACAGAAATGAATTAAGATACGTGTGTCGCCTTTGGATTGACTGTGCATCTTCTGCATTTCAGGCACGGAAGCCATTCTCTCGTGGGCTCTCTCTCTCGAAATGGAAAATACAAGGTACAGGTTTAAAATCGGGACTGGCTCCGTTTCCCACCAACCCAAGACGTTAGACCTATAGAATCATGGATTCAAATTACTAGGAAAAAGGGACTCCACGTTAAGGAAATCTGGGGTTTGTAGTTTTGTTGTGGCAAGAGAGCTCTCTGACATTGAAGGCCAAGTGTCTCACAAAACTACAAAACTCAGAATTGCATAGCACTGAGCCATGGCAGTTGAAGCATGGTCAAAATTCATTACTTCTGCAATGCGGACGTAGCCTAAGTCCACTTACAAAGCCACAAGTCCCTGGGTGAATTCCAGCTGGGATTCTAGCGTGCAAATTTACAGCGCTGTATTAATAATAATAGTAATAATAGCACTATAGGCATCCTCAAACCAGAAAAGGCTTCTTCCATTATTGTTAGAACCACATACAGCGCCTGAGCGAGTAAAAGAGACCATGTTCCCTGCCCTGCCACACTTAAAAAGTTCCTAAACATACCCAGAAACATGCTTTGTTTCTGCTTGCTTTGGACACAGCAAAGAGCAAAGATACACAACGCGAATTCTCATTTAACATCCCTGCCCCGGAGACGGAAGACCGGGGATGCCTCGCCAGCCTTGCCCAAGGGTTCAAAGACATTTTTTATTCTTTTTTCCCCACAACAGAGAGAAATACAAAGCAATTCTTTTAAAATTTTCCATTTCCATTAAAAAAACAAAACCCAATGCAAACAGTTGTTGGGACCAGGGAAGAAAAATAAACCCCATTTCCCCCCACTTGTCTTTGTGACCACGAAGCAAGACTTGAGAGGAAGGGATGGGAAGGAGAGAGAAAGGCTGCTGTTTTTTATCCGCAGAAAGAAAATGCTTTCCCCCCATTTTTCATTAATAAGGTAATGATAATAATCATAATATAATAATAATAACTAGGGGTCTAGCTAAATGTGGCCTGGGCTCTTATATAGAAAAAAAAGAGGGAGAGAAAGATGTTAACATTATAAGAGTCCTATTTACAGAGTTATTAACATGCCGACAAAAAAAAAATTAAGAGGCTACAATATTGAATATCATACAACATCAATTCAAGAGAGAGAAGAGGGATCGAAAAGAAAAAAAGGAAAGGATCAAATCAATATAAACTGCAATAACCAGATTAAAAACAAAGGCAAAAAATGATATACTTTTTTAAGGCCTAAAAATCCTTTTCTTTTTAAAAAGAATAGTTAAATTCGTATCTCCTCTCCCTCTCCTGGCTGAAAGGAACCCAAAAGCATATTAATATAGAGGTGGTTTGTAAATTTTGGCAAGGAGTTCGGGCGGAGGTGATCGGTCGCTCGGACATACCTGGGAAACAGGTAATCCCAAATGGATTTTTAAAATGAAATTATAAAGTCCCTGGTTTTGCTGGTACTGGACTGGCGGCAGAGATTCTGGCCCGTTTCGTGGGTTCAAGTACAAGTGTGCTAAGATACGGGAGGAAATGGGGGAAACCAACCAAAAGCGTAGCAAAACGGGGTGGCATTTCGTCTTTTTTCTGGAAACACAAACTACTAACTTTGGTCCCCGATCACCGTTGCTGAATTTGTCCTTAGAGGAAGGTTTCGGATTGAAAGGAGCCCATCCTCTTAAAACAGTTCTGGGGTGGAGGAAATCAAGGCATGGGTCAAATTCATCTCCAAACCCCCACAAAATACCCAAAATCACCAAAGTTTGAACATCACTCCAAAACTGCATTTGCTTTCAGATGTCCTAACATCTCAAACCTTTCCTAGTTTCAATGCGATCCAAAAGTTGCTTCCATGGGTGACTTTTATGGGGTGCACAGTTCTTGGGGAACAATAGTTCCCCAATAGTCAATTCATATCTTAGGTCTACCCTAAGCAGGCAGAGTGTGTTACACATCAGGGCTAGAATATAATTCTTTACAGGGCTGTTAGTTATGATTTTTGAGGATTAACTATTGCTGCTCCCCCAGCTTTCTTCAAGTCTCTCTCTCTGCCACAAACTTGGAGACAGGAAGGCCTCACCCACTAAGATATATCCAAATACTTATGCTCAGTCCAACTATAGTGGCTGGGCAAAGGAATTAAAAGGTAAGTCAAAGGCTTTCATGGCCGACATCCATCATTTTTTGTGGGGGTTTTGGGTTATGTGTCCATGTTCTAGAAGAGTTTATTCCTGACGTTTCACCGGCATCTGTGGCTGGCATCTTCAGAAAAAGTGCATTTTCTGAAGATGCCAGCCACAGATGCTGGCAAAGGGTCAGGAATAAACTGTTCTAGAACATGGACACATAGCCCGAAAAACCCACAAAAAACTATTAATTAAAAGAGACTTCTTAGGGATTGATGATTATCCCTATGGAAATCCCTGCTTTTTATGTTCTTGCTCTATACATGGCTGCTTATCAAGAGATAAGCAAAACCAATGGCCGTTACATAGCTTTCGGCACATCTGGGGCCTATAGGTTACTGAGCATTCAACAGTTTACCCAAGGAAAAGCTTGTTGGTGCTGGAATTCTCCCTGGATGAAGGTCATAACATAATGGGATTTGAATTTACATCTAGGTAGGTAGCCACGAGCTTTAGGAGACAAGAGGTTACTTAGATGCCCTACAGAATGGGCCTCCACTCTCCAAATGCCCGTTGCAAATGTTCCTCGTAGAGGACAGTCCAATGGTGGTGGTTAAACAAAGACAGAGCAGAGGTTATACCAGACTGAGTGAGGTTTATACTGGCCCAGCAAAAGGAAGAGGGGAAAAAAAAGGACAATTCTGAGAGGTACTTTATCTCTTCTCCTCCCCGTGGCTTGATCACCGTACTTCCACATCTTATTGAATTGCACCCGGGTGCGATCCCAGTCCCATATCTCCTCCCAAGGGCTAGGATGACAGGAGAGGGGAGCTCTCCCTAGGTCGATAAGGACATGATGCACAATTGCCAACCACTGGGGCCTCCTAGTCTTTCCCAACTTATATCTCCAGGGGAGTATGTCACATACCATTCAGTCAAACCAAAGATAGCCATCTTCCAAACATCCCTTTCACCATTCTTCCCCAAAGGAGACCCTCCTTTTGATCTCCCTAGCCCTGATCCAGCCCATTCTCCCTCGTACCGGCACGTGCCGTGCCACAATCCCAACTCACCCCACTTTTAAGTCTCAATGCTGCTTGCTGTACGCATCACTCCAGAGGGGTGACACTGAAACCCTCGCAGAGTACCAAGCTCCCCATACCTGCCATGCTCTTGTCCCAAAGGGTCCTGTGATGGCTCCGAGCAGAGTCCAGGAGGGGACCTCAGCAGTCCACTACAGTCTCATTCCCTCGCTTGCTCTGGCCTGTTGTGAAAAATGTTCTCGTATCCAAAAATAAAAATATAGCAGAGCTTGGACAGGGCTGGAGGACAAACAGCAGAAGAGCTGAACACCAAGAGGAGCTTCTATCTGTGGGCACGTGGCGGAGAGGGTTGAGAACGTGGTGGTTCAAAGTGCTCTGGAACCATCTTTGGCTGACACCAAAACTGAAAGAGAAGAAACCTCCCAGCTCCCTCCCCACCCAGCCATTGGGGGGTACCATCCTTGCGTGATGGGGTTTTGCTCTTGGTCCCGGCCACAGCAAGGGAGATGCCAGGGATGCTGAGGAGGCAGAGACTGTGGTTCGAATGATCCTATGCCAAGCTGTCCTGTCGTTTCCCCCCGTTCTGGAATTGGGGGGTCGCTGCACAAAGGGAGGGTTGGTGTCTCCAAGACTCAGATAAGGGAGATCCGCACAGGGATGCCAGGAGACTCCGTCCTTTGAGGAGAGTGTTGACTCACTAGATGTTCCACCACCGTGTGTTTGGACATGTGCTTCATCAAATAGGTCTCCTGGGAAAGGTGACAAAAGGAAGAAAAAGCAGGGATGAGGGAAGGAAGGAGGAAGGCTTGCAGAGCCTGAGAACTTTACCTTCTTGGACCACAATCCCCAGAGTCCCCTTGTTGGGATGTTTTGCTCAAGGTGTGTGACATATCACAAAAGATTTTAGGGGTCATCTTGGTGGTGGGATCCTTTTCATGACTTACACAGGTTGGGCTACATACGAAGAGCAGTTGACATTCATAAACAAATGTCCTTCTTTTGTTTTAGCACAGGAGTAGTGGCCCTCCTGATGATTTTGGATAGCAAATCCCAGCATCCTTTTCACCCTGGTGTAGTTTGCTGGGAGCGTTTGATTGCATATGGAGGCTGCCACTTTGCTCACACCAGCCCTGTGATACAAGGATAGATAACTTCACAGCCATGAATGTCAAATGGATCTAAGTAGACCACAATGGAGTTAACAGTGTGATGCAACGCATAATAAAGCCAATGCAATTCTAGGCTGCACCAATAGGAGTATAGTGTCCAGATTAAGGGAAGTCATGGTGACACTCTATTCTGCTTTGGTCAGACCTCACCAGGAAAACTGTGTCCAGTTCTGGGCACCACAATTCAAGAAAGATGTGGACAAGACAGAGCATCTCCAGAGAAAGGTGACCATAATGGTGAAAGGTCTGGAAACCACCAAACCCTATGAGGGATGGCTCAGGCAGTTAGGTAGGTTAAGCTTGGAGGAGAGCAGACTGAGAGGGGACATAATAGTCATCTTAAAATATCTGAACTAGCCAATGGGCTCAAATATGGGGCCAGTCCATAAGAAAAACTAGGGGAAAAGCCTGCTAGTCCCCCCACCCCCATCACATAGCTAACATTGGTGTAAAGGATGGAGTGAGCATGGTTTTTTTTGCTGCTTTAGAGACCAGAGCATTAACTTCAAATAGCAATAAAAGAGATTCCACCTAAACATTTGGAAAAAAATATTGATTGTAAGAGCTGTTTGGGAATGGAATAGACTCCTTCATGGAAAATAAGCTCTTCTTCTTTGGAGGTCTTTAAATAGGGGTTAGATGCCCTCCTTTTGAGAGTGTTTTAGCTGTGAATTCCTGCATGGAAAAGGTTGCACCAGAAAACCCACACAGTCCCTTCCAAATCTATGACCCTGTGACATCTCAACCAGTACAGCTTGAGTTTCCCTTATCCGGAAATCCAAAATCCGAAATATTCCAAAACAGTTGTTGCAGGTAGCTGAGATAGGGGCACCTTTGCTTTCTGATGCTTCAATTTACACAAAATTGCACAAAATTTATATGTGCATAAAGTGTATACAAAACATACATGAATTTCATGTTTAGACTTGGGTCCCAGGTCCGAGACGTATGTGCCAATATTCCCAAACTGAAAACACTTCTGGTCCCAAGCATTTTGGATGAGGGCGACTCAACCCATATGTAGGTCCACCCCACCCTTTCCGCTGGCCCCCATTACTTACTGAAGTATAGGCCCGGCCGCACATGCTGCAGCAATAGGCCTTGGCGTGCTTGATTGCGTGTGCCGAGAGGTGGATCTGGAGCGAGGCCGAGTCGGAGTATGCTCGGTAGCAGTTGGGACACTTGTACGGCTTGTCTTTGTTGTGCTGCCGTTGGTGAGACTGGAGGAGGAGAAGGCAAGCCAGTCAGCCAGTGTACAAACCTCCTAAATCCCTTGGTCTGAATTGTTTTGAGCTAGCATGCTGGCTGGAAGGGGATGCTGGGAGTCAGTAGTCGACTCTGGAGACCAGGGTTCAATTCCCAGCTTGGCCATGCAACCCACTGGGTGACTTTGGGCAAGTCGCATGCTCTCGGCCTCAGAGGACAGCCATGGCAAACCTCCTCTGTACAAATCTTGCCAAGAAACTCCTATGATGGAGAGTGAGTTTTCAACATAAGGAGGGAGATCTCCTGCTGTCATTTCAACCCAAAGTTTCCCCTTGCCGCAGAGATACACAACAATACCCGCCCCATCTTTTCCAACTGTAGACCTGGCTGGGTGGATTATACCCGCTACTTCTTCCTTCCCCCTCTCCGCTTACTCACTTGGAGGTTGGACAGCTGAGTGAATGCCTTTTCACAGCCAGCGTGAGGGCACTTGTAGGGTCTGTCCCCAGTGTGGATTCTGAAAAAGAGCAATGAGACCGAGGGCAAGTGAGAGCCTAAAAGGAACCAAAGACTAACACATTCAGCTCGGTGTGCAAAGTTTGTTCCAGGGACTGCTAAAGTGTGCCAACTGCAAAACATTGCCAAGGACAACAAAGGTGCCTCCATTCAGTTGCAATAAAGTATTAAACCCTTAGTGGTAGAATTAAAAGCCATAGTCATGTTAGTCTGGAAAATCAGTTTGCAAAGGGACTAAATTTTAAAAACGAAGTTGGTAGCATGTGTTTTTGTAGATCTGAACCTCCTTCGGATGGTTATGAAAGACTCAAGTCTAGGAAAGCTCATACTACCAACTTTTTCTTTCAGTTAGTCCCTTTTGCAGAGCGGTTATAAATCCTCAGGCTGTTAAGTGTATTTCTCTGGTGGAACTTAGCAGAAAATTTAAAAAGGAACACAGAAACTCTATGAATCCTGGGTTGGATTCAGATTTGGGTATATGCCATGGGGCTAGCTGAAAAGCCCTGCTTCACTACACAGTGGGATAACTTTTTTGTCTGTTTTTCTACAGAGAAGGTGTACCAATATTTTAATGAATGTCCTCTTATTTGAGAATGCCACAAAGAGGTATGGGCTCAAGCTGATTGTACCCACCAAAAAGAACCAAAACAACAATGCTTAAGCATAGGCACCTTCTGTGAGTGAAGTCTTTCGTTCCACAAAAGATTAATCCTGGATTTAACCCATCAGGTTGGATGGGATCTTGTTTTGCAAACTAGTATTAAAAAATCTCAAAGTACTAACTATACCACATCTCTTCTCTCAATCCTACCCAGACACACCAATAAAATTCGGGAGCACTAGAAAAATGTTTTGGATCTGGGTCCCCCACCCTCACTGAATTTTGGAATATTTGAATAGACATGATGAGATATCTTGGAGATGAGGCCCAAGTCAAAACATGAAATTCATTTATGTTTCGTATATATCCTACACACAAAGCCAGAAAGTAATTTTATGCTAAATAATTTGTGGATGGAACAAGGTTTGTGTCCAGTGAACCATCCGAAAGCAAAAGTGTCACTTTCTCAGCCGACCATTTTGGGGTATTTTGGATTTGTCTGGAATTCCAAAAACCAAAACAGTGACATCTTTCCTTTCTGATGGTTCAATGTCTGTAAAATTTGTTTTATGCACACAATTATTAAAAAATATTCTGTATCAGATTCAAGTGATGTGTATAAGGTGCATATGAAACATAAATGAATGTTGTGTTTAGAGTTGGGTCCCAGCTCCAACACATCTCATTGTGTATGCCTATGCAAACACAGGTATTCTAAAATCTGAAAATATCTGAATTTCTAAACACTTCTGGCCCCAAGCCTTTTGGATAAAGAGGAATCAACCTATATAGGCCGCCAAAAGTTGGAGAGAGAAGGTGCGCCAGCCGGTCCTCCTTACCTGGTGTGTTGCTGGAGGTGGGAGAGTTGGCGGAAGGATTTCTCACAGTAGGAGCAATGATAAGGCTTGACGCCCAGGTGGATGCGCAGGTGCTGCGCCAGGTAGGAGGCGTTGGCGAAGGACTTGGAGCAATGCGGGCACTTGTGGGGCTTGGCCTCTGTGTGGGACTTGGAGTGGATTTGCATCTCTGACTTGGTGAAGAAGGTCAGGGGGCAGACTTTACACCTGAGGACATGGGGCAAGGGCAAGGAGAAGAGGAAGAGGAGGAAGACAAAAAGACCTATAAAGGCAAGGTTTGGGTCACAAAACCTACAAAAAATGCCACTGGGTAACCTTGGGCAAGTCTCACACTCTCAGCTTCAGAAAACCCTGCAATAAAGTTCACCTTAAAATGAATAAATTTATTATTACGGCGCATGGCCAGCACCAGAATATAGCAAAATTACACAACATGTAACATCAGGTGTACTGCCGTAGCACTAATATATATACTTTCTATTCCAACAGAGATATATATCCAAGTAGGAGGGAAGAATAAGTTCACCTTAGAGTCACCATAAGTCAGAAATGACTTGAAGGCACACGACCACCACCACACCACTAGAAAGTAGCTCCCCGGCATGTCTCTGAAATGAAATTTCAGGCTTAAAGAATTCCCCACCATTACTCCAACCACGGCACTGCAGTGGCTGTATGTGCCATGTTGGTCGGCCATCCCAGACTAGCAACCTCCCAAATTCAGGGGTGTACAGATACAATGCAAGATGGAACAACATGGTGAATGTCTAATTTTGGTTTGTCAGGGTTGTGACAAGTGTGACAAGCAGAGTGGACCCGCTCGATTCATTCCTACCCACCTGTACGTCTTGCCCTCTTTGCCAATGTCACCCGAGGCCAAGAGCGGGTACGGCACGACCAGGACTGGGGGTCCTGAGGGGTTCTCCGCCTTGATCTTCTTCCGGCCTCGCTCTGTCTTGGGCACCCCCAGCAAGCTGTGCCCCTGGATGGTCTTGATGGAGTCCAAAAGTGGGGGGCTGGTGATCCCTGAGATGAGGGTGGGCGAGGAGGCAATGAGGCGGCTCTGGGTGGTGGAGGTTGGCGTGGAAGGGGTACTCGTGCCCGTTCCGGCACTGGATTCAGAGGTACTGACAGCCGGAGCACGGGATCCCAGACCCAAACCTGGAAGGTACAGCAGAATAAAAACCATCAATATGAATACTGGAGTTTGGGAGGAGAGCTCACCCACAATACAAAGCATTAGTTGAGCTTGGAACATTACTTGAAAAATAAATGTGTCCAATTAGCTCTATGCTCCCTTATCCGGAATTCCAAAATCCAAAATACTCCTCAACCAAAACTGTCAACCTGAGAAAGTTACCTCTTTGCTTTCAGTGTACGCAAACTTTATTTCACGTACCACATTAATTTAAAATGCTATGTATAAAATGACCTCCAGGCTATTTGTTTAAGATGCACACAAAACAAAAATGAAGTTCATCTTTGGTCTCGGGTCTCATTTTCAGGAAAGCCCACAATCTTTATGCAAACATTCCAAATTTTGAAAATCTCTCCAAAATCAAAACATTCCCAGTCCTGAGCATTTCAGATAAGGGAGATGCAACCTGGACTTTTTGGTAGCACCAAAAGTCTGTGTTTCTGCAGCTTTCCTTCACCAATCTCTCAGTGCTGATGCAGTGCAAAATATTTCCAGTTAGACAGAGGATGAGGAGAAAAAGAAGACTAGGTAGGCATATATATGTACAGTGCGCCCGCGTTATACGAGGGCACGCTATACATGACTTTGTGCATACGCTCAAAGCCACGTGGGAGCGCACGGGGCACAAAGGGCAGCGTGTCCCATTCGCATGAAAGGGGCATGCTCCCGTGGTGTGCACCTCACGCACCCCCGCGGGCATGAGCCCCATTCATTTGAATGGGGCTTGAGCATCTATGTTTTTTCTCTTACGCGTTGGGGGCTCCAGAACGGATCCCCCACATAAGAGAAGGGTTGACTGTATGTATGTATGTACGTATATGGAGTTTGGGGAGGGAAAAGGTGCATTTTTTCCATATGCTTTGCTAACTGGGCTATGCTTGTGCTTGTGATGTGGTCTTTCCAAAGGTGCCATGGCTTACCTGTGACGGTGCTGGTGGCCGGCCGGGCATGTAGGGCCACGTCAGGTTGGGGGACAGCTTGGGGGTGCAGCCCAGGGACCTGTTGCAACTTGGGAATAGACATGATGGACTGGCTGCTTTCGGCGGGCGAAGGAGGGACCAGCAGCGGCTGCTGGGAAGACACTGAGGTCGGGGGCAAGTGTGGCGGCCGAATCTTCTCAGCCATGAGTTGCTCCTTGATTTTGTTGATCAGAACCAGATTGTCCAGCTGGAGGCAAAAAGAACGAGCACCATTAGCCAAAAAGGGAGACAGAAAGACTCCAAACCCTTCCTCCTCTCCTTGGGACTGACACATGGTTTGGGCTCCTTAAGAGGATCCAAGACCAGTCATCCCCAAACTGGTCCTCCAGGTGTTATGGACTTCAGCTCCCAGAAGTCCTGGCCAGCTTGATCAGCAGTCAGGGATTCTGGGAGGTGAAGTCCAAAACATCCGGAGGACCGACTTTTGGGAACTACTGATTTAGACCAAATGTGTGAAAGCTCATGCTACAACTTCTTTTGCACAATTAGTCTCAAAGGTGCTGCAAGTTCCCTTTACAGACTGATTTTCCAAACTAACGGGGCCCTGATACAGACAGGGCAAAATAAAGCTGCTTCGAGTCACTTTGGAGGTATGCTGTTTAAATGATATGTGTGTCCTAAGAGTCCAGAAGCCACACCAAAGCCACGCTCCAGTCCTAAGGACACATGCATCATTGAAACACCATACCTCCAAAGTGACCTGAAGCAGCTTTATTTTGGCCTGTCTGTATAGGGCCAGGGCTATGTTAAAAATAAAATGCCATTTATTAAAAATGGCATTTTTACATTGTTTACATTGTTTCTCTGTTAACACACATATATATGTGTGTATGTGTGTGTTCAGAGAAAAGAAAAAGTTTCTTTCAAAACCAAAATCATTTGTGCAAATCCAAGATTAATAGACATATATATATTGAGAGAAAGGAAAACATGCCTTTCAAACCAAGATCCCTTGTGCAAATCCAAAAAAAATGTGCAATGATCTGAACTGGGATATGGCTTGTTTTCTCATGCATTTTCTTGCAGAAGGGATGCCATATTGAGGAGGGAGCAAGCTTGTTTTCTGCTGCTCCAGAGAACAGGACCCAATGGAGCAATGGATGCAGGAAAAGAGATTCCAGCTCAACATTAGGAGGGACTTCCTGAGAGTAAGAGCTGTTTGACAGTGGAACACATTCCCTTGGAGAGTTGTGGAGTCTCCTTCCCTGGAGGCCTTTAAGTAGAGGCTGGATGGCCATCTGTCAATGGGGATGCTTTGATTGAGAGTTCCTGCATGGCAGAAGGGGGCTGGACTGGATGGCCCTTCCGGTCGCTTCCAACTCTATGATTATATGAGATGAGAAACTTGGGTTTCTTTGCACAAGGCGGAAATGTCCTTCGGTCCTTACCTGGCTGGGCATGGTGGGAGGAGGAGGCCAAAAGTAGGGGTTGTTGAAGCGAGGCTCCGCCATCCTGAAGGAGAAGGAGAAGGGGAAAAAGGAGGCATGGTTATGGGTCAGATTGGGTGATGATGGAGGCAGACATTTTAGGCCTCCTTGACTACCTGAAACCACATTGTGTTAAGGCAAAGCATAACAGCATCCAAGAAAAAGAAGAATCCCAAAGTAAAAGTAACTAATAAACTTAACAGCAAGAGCCAGCACTGGAGTATGGGTTCGAATCCCCATTTCAGAAAGTCACACACTCTCAGCCTCAGAGGGAAGCAATGGCAAATCCCCACTGAACAAATGTTGCCAAGAAAACCTATGGGTCGTTCTAAGTCGAACATGACTGCAAGGCACACAACAACAGCAACAGCAACGTAGTTTTTAACTATCTCATTGCTCTATTAATCCGATCATCAACAGGCGGGTTTCCTTTTTAAAAAGGTCGGTCACAATATTAGACTCAAGTCAAAATATTAGACGCAAAATGCAAATGCGTTTTAACTGCCGCCACAGTCTCATGCCAAAGAGATGAAACCAGATTAAATATACAACAGACCCACACCAAACCAGTCCGAAATTAAGTTTCCCGTAACCTGTGTTTAGACTGCAGTCCAAATATTGTGTGTAAAATTACCTATATAGGTATAATAGGCTATATATGTATGTGGTGCGTACGAAACATGGTTGAATTTCATAATAATAATAATAATAATAATAATAATAATAATCAATAAAATTTTTATTTAAACCCCGCTTCTCTGTCCCAAGGACAACCGAAGCGGCCTACAATTAAAGCACATAGGAGTTTGTCGCATAGCTCCCTGCGCAGGACAGAACAGAATGGGGGCTATCACACATTTTATTGCAGGCTGGAACGCAGGTGCCAGAAGTTTCCATTCTGGTCCTGAGCCGTCAGAAGCGTTCCTGAAAATCGCCTCCTTTGGGATGGTTCAGGAATGGAATGGGAACTTCCGTCGGCGTTGTTCTGGCATGCGCTAAAATGCATGATGTCCCCCCTTCTGCTCCCATCCCGCTTCCTTCCATCCTGCACCAGGAGCATCCCTGGGGCTGTGCGGTAAGCCCATAGTTACCCAATCTACCTTCTCCCCCAAAACAACAATGAAAGACATTACTGGTTAAGATAGCAATGAAAAGAAAGAGAGATGGGCGATGCGGTTACAGAATATTCCAGGGGATTGGACTCAATGGGTGGCTGGGTCTACTATTCAGAAAAGGCCTGCCGGAAGAGATCCGTCTTGAAAGCTAGGGATAGAGCTCTGATGACATTTGTAGATTTACAGCCCGCCTTTGGCTTACGCGGGGGATCCGTTCCGGACCTCCTCCTGCGTAAGCCAAATACCAGGCATGCTCAAACCCCATTCAAGTGAATGGGGCTCGTGCATGCAGCGGTGTGGTGATGTGTGCATGCCACGGGCATGCACCACATTCATCCGAATGGGACGTGCTGTCCCTTGCGCCCAGCGCGGCTTTCACTGTATGCTGAAAGCCACGTATGACGCAGGCACACTGTATATCTAATATTTGGTTTATCTTTCTATGAACATTACTCCCAAATTTTTGCGTTTTGGTACAAGTCCACCCCAAGTGGTACCTCACACTTCCAGCATTTGCTCTCCTGGTTCCTATATATTTGTGACAATTTGGATGGAGTTAAATGCCACCTGTATGCCATTTTTAAAGAGGTTTTCTCTTATACTCTGACATCTTGTGGATCTAAATGTTTTCCCCCCTCTGGAAGAGATCTAGCTGTCCAGGTCAACTGGTCTTCCTATATCCTTGGACCATTTAATCACAGATCTCTTCTGGCAGGCCGTTCCATAGTCCATAAAGCAGTTGCACTCAACCTGGTCTTTATGGGCTGCAACAGATTCCTCCCAGAGGACCTGAAACTGCGCAATTTCATGCTTACACTTGGGTCCTATCTCCAAGATATTTCATTACGTATGTGCAAATAGTCCAAAATCTGAACAACTTGGAAATGCTTTTGGTCCCAAGCGTTTCAGATAATAAGGGAGACCCCAACCTGTACTATCGGTAACAACACCAGAAGATGCATCTGGGTTTGGGACCAAATGTTGTCAATGCGCAGAGACTTGATAAATCCCAACTGAAACAATACATCTCGTCCATTCCAAAAATGTAAACCATGCAAGCATCTTCATTTTTGTCCCAGCTCAGTCTTGAGATGTTCCCTCCCAACCATTAGCATTTTATATGAAGCACTAACTACCCATACCTTCGCCTCTCAAATTATTCCTCAAACCGGAAGCATCTCCAGACCAAGGAAAGACGACCAAAGGATGGCGGAGGGAATAAAGCGAACGGAGGTTGCCTAAATCTAAAGGACCAGATCCTGCCTGATCTTGGAAGCTAATCAGGGTCAGCCCTGGTTAGTACCTGGATGGGAGACCGTCAATGGATACCAGGTGCTATGGACTATATTTCGGAGGAATGTGGCCATTAAGTCAACAAATGAATTGAAAGCATGCATGCACACAACTCCAAATCCTGTCCAACTCTGACTTCTTCACACTCTCTCAGCCTCAGAGAAAAGCAATGGCAAACCTCCTCTGAACAAATCTTGCCAAGAAAACCCCACAATAGGTTCGCCTTAGGGTTATCATAAATCGGAAACCACTAGTAATTTCAAATTTAGTGTACTATAATGGTAGCATTTCCTCCGCACCACGCACATTACCATCAGGCTCTACAGGCAGCGGCAGAACATAAAAACCTATTGATTTGATTGTCCTAAATTCCTACGAAAGCAAATACGCAACAAACTACAATAGGCATTATAAATTTGTATTCTGGAGCTGGTGTTGTGGTTTGGGCACTGGATTATGACTCCAGAGTAGTAAATGGAAAACGAAGACCCCGCATTAACAAGGAAAATAATAAACGACAACATGAATCCCGATGCAGAAGCCGATGATGCTTCGAAAAGCTTGCACAATGCATTTTGCGCATCTTGGTTGGGCTCATAAAACTATCGCTGTTTGGTGGGTTTTGGATGTCACTGCAAACGGCAACACTGGAAAACTTAGCAAATTAGGGGAAACAAATTACATGGGTGCTTTGTTGTTCAAAAATTGCACTGTGAATCCTGCTTAAGTCTCGGTGCCTCTTCGAAAGCGTGCATGGTGCATTTTGCGCATCTCAGTTGGCTCTTTGGTGGCGATGCAAATGGCAACACCAAGAAATTTAACAAATTGGGGGCAACAAATTTTATACGTGTTCTTTTAAAATATGAATTTATTTCCAAGCTTTATATTCTGAAATGGACGGGAAAGTAAGGAGAAAGGTTGTTGGGGTGGAAATAAAATCAATCCCAACCACGTCAGTGTTGAAGACTTCTTTGGAGGTCTTTAAACAGAGGCTGGATGGCCATCTGTCAATGGGGATGCTTTGAGTGAGAGTTCCTGCATGGCAGAATGGGGTTGGACTGGATCAGGGCCCTTCTTGGGGTCACTTCCAGCTCTAGGATTGTATGCGAACAGGAAAAAGGTTAGGAGGTTTCCAAGATCCTGGTGGAAAATGGTGCAAAGAGCATGTTTTGTGGCAGGGGCAGTCTACCTCCAAGTCCCAGATACTTGGGGGAGGTTAAGGGATGGGGCCCCGAGTTCGGGTTCTCCGAGAGAAGCACTTCTAGCGAATCCCTGCAAAAAGGGAAGAGGGTTAGCGGGGCCGTACTCACAGGCTGGCCTCCCGGTGGCCGCAGCTGCCCGAGGAGACGTGGCGGTGTTGCTCCAGGCTGGCGGGCGGCGGATGGTTCCCCGGCTGGCGCAGGCAGGAAAAAAGCACCAGCTCCCCCGGGGTGGCCGGGCGGGGAAGGGAAAGCTCAGGGGCCTTCGCCAGCTCCGACCCAAAGGGCTGCTAATACAAGGTTAGGGGCCCGTGCGGGACATCTCTGCACGGGGGGAGGCCCTCTGTTTCGCCCGGCTGAAATAGAGAGAAATGAGACAGGTAGGTAGAGGCACGGATCACTCGCTCCCGGGGCTGCAAGGGCTTCAGGGGGTCTTGCAAATGGGCGCTGTGCCGGACTCGCAAAACACGGCACGCTGCGTTTCGGTTTGGCCCCATAGCGGTATCGCCGTTCGGTGGATTTTCGGATGTTATTTTGCAAATTGCAACCCACACTGGAGGCAACAAATTATGTGCGGCTGAACGGGCATCTCTCCCGACGCAACCCTGGCCAGGTTTCATGTTCCCTTTTGCATGTTTTCATGCTCACCTCTGCATGCTTGTAGCTGTACTGTACTTTTAATTTGCAAGCCAGTTTTGGGAAAGTAGTGGAATCTAAATAATAAAAATATCATATAATATAAGCATTGGGGACAGGCTTTTTCTTGGTGCCATCAACATCCTTGCCATGACACAGAAAGGGGCCTTCTTGGTGGCTGCTCTCAGGGTTTGGCCTTCCCTCCTAAGAAAGCCCAACTAGCCTCCTCTCTTTTCATCTTTCCATCAGCAGAGAAAGGCCTTTTTATTGGGATGCACTTTTAGTTACAGTCGGCCCTCTCTATCTCTATTATCCACTGATTCAAACATCCAGGGGTTGAAAACATTAAAAATTAATATAAATTCCAAAAAGAAACCTTGTTTTTGCCATTTTATATAAGGGACACCATTTAACTATGCCACTGTATTTAATGGTACTTGAGCATCCATGGATTTTGCTCTCCAAGGTAAACCCCAGCGGATACCAAGGGTCCATTGTATATTCCAAAAAGCAAAAAGCCTTTCCTATCAGCGACAAAACCTCCATGTTCCAAAGCAGCATATCTCTCTATAACAAGATACCCAACAAAGGCGGCACCAAGGAGCTAAAAACGGCACCCGAGAGGCAATCTAGAAGGGCCCGATGTCAAGGATGTGGGATGCTGCAGCTTCACATTACCTTACTGTATCCATACATGACCAACTGCAATGAAAAGGGACATTTTCCACTTGTGAAAATGCATGCTTAATAAGGAATCTTGGTGCAAAATACCAGCTACTTTAAAAAAAACTACAGCTCCCAGGAAGCACTCCAATGACCCACTCCGGCCGGAGCATTTGGGAGCTGTAGTTTTTAAAAACCAGATAGTATTTTGCACTCAGATTCCTTACTTTCCTGCCGTTAAGCGTGCATTTGCACAGGCAAAAAATTTCCCTCTTTTTATGTGTATGTTCCACTCACTTGTCAACAAACAACAACACAACGCAACACACATTTTCATTTCGACCGATCCATCAGCACAACAGTAATATATCCATGGTCAAATATGTTTCTTCCCAGCATTAAAGGCACTGAAAATCCCAAATAACTTGCGGCACAGACTGAGTCTCCAAAACTGGCAGCACCTTTGCTTTCTATTATTCATTTATGTTTCATACACACACACACACAAAACACACTGTATGCATATATAAAATATGCAATATATACGCATAGCCTGAAGGCAGTTTTATACATTGTCTTAAAAGGGGAGACTATCCCAGCCGTCCAGGAATAAAAGCTGAGACAGGGACCTCTCCGCTTTCTGACAGTTCGGCGTCCTCAGACTTTGTTCTGCGCGCAAAACTATTTTGAATTCGGCGTATAATTACCTTCAGGCTAAGTGTCAAAGGAGTCTACGAAATGTAAAATTCGTTTCGTGTTTAGACTTGGGTCTCGCTGCCAAGATCTCTCATTACGGAGCGGCAAATAATCCGAAACCGGGAAAAAGTCTGAAATCCAAAACGTTTCCGGTGCCAAGGATTTCGGATACGGAATTGTGGAATTGCTTCCCTGGTTGGAAAAAGACATCTTTTGAAAAACTAACCATCTAGATCAGGGGTAGGCAACCTTTTTGATCCGGGGGCCGGGTTGCTGTCCCTCAGACAACTGGGGGGCTGAACTCAAAATGGCGTCCAGAGTGGCGCGGAAGCTGCGGCGGGGGCGGCAATCGGCAGCAAGACCGGGCTGGGGCCGATCCCAAGGCCTCGCCAAGCCGAATCCGGCCTGCGGGCGTAGGTTGCCGACCCCTGATCTAGATAAATAAACCGAATATGAGCCAAACTGAGAAACCAATACAATAATCATCAATCCAATATCCATCAAATCTAGGATTCAAACGCCAACGGTGCATTTTAAATGTGAGTATAATCCACATTTTCCAAACCGTTATATGTCCTGAAACAGCTATTTCTTGGTGTTGGCCCCCTCTATAAACAACAGATCAGGGCTGGGAGACCAGGGTTCAAATCCCGGCCATGAAACCCCTTAACCTGGGAAGGAGTCACACTTTCTCAGTCAAAGAGGACGGCGATGGCAAACCTCATTTGAACCAGCCTTGCCAAGAAAACCCCAGGATAGGTTGGCTTAAGGGTCGCCACAAGTCGGAAATGGCTCGAAGGCACACAACAACAACGACAACAACAACAACAAAGGTACCAGCCAGGCTTCTTTCCTTCCTATTCTGATCCTGAAATCTGCAGTTTTGCAAGGTCTTCCATCCAAGGATTAACCATGCCTGGCGCTGCTTAGCCGCCACCGTCAGACAAGATCGGCTATGCTAAGGTTGGGATGAGAAAAGAGAAAGATGAGAGCATTTATTCATGCGACTTAATGCGGGGTTCGGTTTAAGATCTGGGTTCGGATTCTGCAGCAAGTCACACTCTTGCAGCCTCAAATCTCACCAAGAAAACCCCAGGATAGGTTTTTGCCTTAGGGTTGCCATAAGTCGGAAACGACTTGGAGGCATGCAAGAACAAGTTTGTTGTGGCACCAGAGGTCTCCCAAATGTCTCCCAAAACTACATTTCCCAGAATTCCCTAGCACTGAGCCCAGGGCAGTTCAAGCAGGTCTCAAACTGGATTATTTTTGCAGCGTGTTTTGGAGCAACGTGGGAGAAGAGTGCGAATCTAGGCTCCGATGTCAGTATGGGTATTTCCTCCATGGCTGCAGACATAACCCAGTTTGACACTGCTTTAACTACTTTGGCATCCTGGGATTTGTAGTTCAATGTGGAATCAGAGCTCTAAGGGTCGATGCAGCGCTTTCCAAAATGTTGGTCCTCCAGATGTTTTGGACTTCAGCTCCCAGAACTCCTGACGGTTGGGGCTTTTGGGAGCTGAAGTCCAAAACACCTGGAGGACGAATGTGAAATGTCCCACCAAACTACGATTCCCAGAATGCCGCAGCACGGAGCCGTGGCGGTTCAAGCGGCGTCCGACTGGGTTTTTCCTGGTGCATTTAATTCTTAACTCCTTCCAAAACTTTTAAGCACCTAAACCACAAAGATAGACAAGTTAAATATTTTACGACATTTTCCCCATCACAATGTAATGCAAAAATATATATCATAATAAATAATAATAATAATATAACAAACACAATGAAGTCACTATCCAAACCTATTTCTTGTTGACAACAATAATAATCATCATCATCATCATCATAATCTGCAAAGGCGGCTAAAATTCCTGTTCCCAGTTTGCAAAATTCCTATCCAAAAGTTGCACAATCTAATAATAATAATAATAATAATAATGTCTCCACTTTTTCCAGGCCCTGTTTATGGGCCCAGGCCTGAGCAAGACAAGAAATCAAAGCATGCAAAGTCCAGGGAAAGGGAATGAATATATATATATATATATATATATAGGGACATCACTGAACAAAAGGCAATTGTACTGTATTCCTAATAATGTAGAGTCTTTCCCCAAAGGAAGGAAAGGGGAAGAAATAAAGAAAACCCAGCAAATGTCTAAAACTGCTCTGGCTTTTGCCTCCTCTTTCCTTCCTTCCTTCCTTCCTTCCTTCCTTCCTTCCTTCCTTCCAAAAATAAATTCATACTTCTCATAATAGACATTTGCCTCTTTTGGACCAAGGGTGAGATCATGCACCCATTCTATACACACACATACATACATACATACACACACACACACACACACACACACATTAAATGCATACATACACACACACACATATATATATATACACACACATGCATCACACATACATATATAAACACATGCATTATATATATATATATATATATATATATATACACACACACACACATATATACACACATGCATTATATCTACAGACATGCATTATACACACACACACACATATACAGATACATTAAATACACACACACATATATATACACTCACAGACATGCATTATGTACATATACACATACTGTATATACACTCATGCATTATATACATATATACACACAGACATGCATTATATACATATACACGCACATATACACGCATTGTATACATATATATACACACATGCATTAAATACACACATATATACACATGCATATCATATATATATATATATATATATATACACACACACACACATACAGACATGCATTATATACATATATATATATATATACACACAGACCTGCAAAATATATATATATATATATATATATAATACACACACACACACACACACACATAGACATGAATTATATACAGATACATATATATACACACACACAGAGACATGCATTATATGCAGATACACACACACACACACACACACACAGACATGCATTGTATACACACATACATACATACATAGATGAATCTATATTCCCATCAACCAAGACCTTTCCTTTTCTTCCTCCAAGAAGGAAAATCTCACCCCATTTTTAAAAGCCTCCCTTTCTTTCCTCTTTGCAAACTATTCCTCTGCAAAAGCAGCATTTCTCTGATGCATCTGCAGACAAATAAAAAAGCAAAGGCATGCAGCCTTTAATTCAATGTATTTTAGGGGAAGGAAAGCCATGATTCCCAACAAGCCCTAAGAGAAAAGCATTTGTAAGAAGACCTAGAAACAGACCCAAAGGCACTTTCTCCAAATCCACCATTTAAGAACAACAACAACAACAATCATATTAAAATAAAATAAGAAATAAGAATTAAAAATCACAGACAGGAGCTGAACTTTGCAAAGCGAGGACACAACCCACTCCTTTAAACTTTTTGCACAACTTCAGATCATACACAATTTTTGTGATACAAAAAAGTGCCAAAATAACCAAACAAACCACAAGATCATGCAATTTTGTTTCAAAGAGGAAATATTTAAATGCACAACGAAACATTGTTTCACATTTTTTCCTTGCAACACAATCCCTCCAAATGCAAAAAAGCCACACAATTGCAAAGCAAGCTCCATATAGATACATTGCAAAATAATAATAACAATAATATATATGTATATATATTTCAGAACACCCCTTTTTTAAAAGGTGCCCTTTTTCTCAGCCAGATTTTTATTCTTCTTCTTATTACATTTTTTGGAGACAAAAGAGAAACAAAAATGGCAGCCCGGGCTTTATTTTTAAAACTGAAGAAGAAGGACGCCATATTCTGCAGGTTTTTTTCTGCAAAGAGAAAAAGAAAAGAGAGGAAAGAAGAAAAGGAGAAATGAAATAAATCTGAAGTAAGTGATTTAAATATATATATATATTTATTTATTTTAGTTTATTGCAAAAGTGCAAAGTCTGAGAAAGGCTGGAAAAAGGCCATATATATATATATATATAATTGTTTCCTTTTGGTTGCATTCTTTGGCCCATTGCATTGGCTTGCATTTGCAAGCTTTGCACCATAAAAGGGCTGTTGCTGCTTATCATTGTTGTTGTTGTTACTATATATATATATATATATATATATATATATATATATATATATATATGTTTGCAAATGCTTGCTTTGCAATATTTGAAAAGCCCGGCTTTTATTTATGATTTAGAAAAAATATATATATACAGAGAGACTTCCAATATATATATGTATATATATGTATATATACCAATAATGCACATGCTCCACTTGGAAAATTGCAGCCCAGCAGCCAGCGCTCCGTCTGCAAAGGAAGGAGGAAAAAAGGAGGGTTTTCCCCTCCTCTTCCTCCTCCTCCTCTTCCTCCCAGGTTGCAATACGTTGCAAAAAGGGAGGAAGCCTCCTTTCATCCCCCCCTTCCTTCATGCCATCATCATCGTCATCACCCCCAAAAATGCATGCACCCCCTTATGCAAAGCTGCCTCCTTTATGGTTGCATTTGGCTTTGCTTTCTTGCAAGCCTGACCTCACTTGCATTATTCCCCTTTCTCTTCCTGCAGCCATTCTTTCAGCAGCAGCAGCAGCAGCATTTGGCAAGCTGGCCCTGACACACACACACACATAGAGATGCTATATATATGTGTGTGTGTATATACTTGCATGCAAGATTGCCCTGGCACATACATACAGATGTAATATGTATGTATGTATAGGGTTGTGTGCATAATATGTGTGTATATATAATTGCATGCATCCTGAGCAGCAGGATCATTATTTTGCAAGGTTGCCTTGACACAGAGATGTAATATATATGTGTGTGTATATACATGAGTGTGTGTGTATGATATATATGTGTGTGTATATGTATATATGTGTATATATGTGTGTGTGTGTGCATTATATATGTGTGTGTGTGTGTGTGTGTGTGTATATATATATATATATATATATATGAGTGTGTGTAGTACATAATTGCATGCATTCTGAGCAGCATTATTTTGCAAGGTTGCCCTGACGCAGAGATGTGATATATATATATGTGTGTGTATCTATAATTGGTTGCATTCTGAGCAGCAGGATCATAATTTTCAGGCTTGCTCTGACATACATACACAGAGATGTAATATGTGTGTGTGTGTGTATACATATGAATGTGTGTGTGTGTTTAAATAACTGCATGCATCCTGAGCAGCATGATCATTACTTTGCACACTGGCTCTGACACAGACATATATATATACTGCATCCATTCTGAGCATAATTATTTTGCAAGCCTGCTATATATATATATACACACACACACACACACACACACATACACACACACACATTGTATATATACAAATATTGTGTGCATACAAACCCAAATATATACAAAGACACACATACAGTACATGAAATATATATCTGCATCCATTTTCAGCAGCATGATCCTTTTGTCAGAGCAAACTTGCTCTGACATACAGTCACAGAGATGCAACCCTGGCTTGATTTTATAGGTAGGGGTGTGTGTGTGTGTGTGTGTGTGTGTGTGTGTGTGCGCGCAAAAAAGGGGGTCAGGCAAGAAGCCCAGAGGTTTCTGACTGGATTGCAAAGCAGAGCATGCAACTTTTTAGCAGACATTTCCCAAATCTCTCCTGCCCCTTTCATGCCCAAACTCTAAAAGTAGCCTAATAAAAGGTATTATTATTATTATTATTATTATTATTATTATTATTATCCCTCCCTCTATCTCTCCCCCAATACCCCTTTTATGAATATAATATGATAGATAGATAGATAGATAGATAGATAGATAGATAGATAGATAGATAGAGACACACACCTTCAGCTGCAGAGTTTTGCAAACGTTGGGCTTCTTGGCTTTTGCAAGCAGACATTGAAAGAGGAGGAAGAAGCATGTATTTCTTTGCAAATATCTATCCTTAAAAATAAAGAAGAAACCCACTCAAGTTGGGCTGGAGATTGCTAGGTTGCATTTCTCCCTCCTCCTTTTTCCTCCTTCTTCCTTTCTTCCTTCCTCCTCTCTTGCTGCTTTAGTTCAAAATCTTCCGGGTCGTTTTGCAAATCACTTCTGGGTTTGCAGGAAATGCATTAAAGGCAAGAAAAGGGAGATCTAGGCATGCATCTTTATTTTGCAACATTCATTTTGCAGCCAGTCCCTGCTTCTCCTAAAATAATACATACATACATATAGTGGGGAAGATAAAATAAAGGAGTAGGTGGGTGGTTTGCAAAAATGTGCCCAGATATTGCTAAAAGAGAGCCAAAAATATATTGGCAAATAGACCTATATACATTTTTGCAAAGTATATGTGCATATATATGTGCATCACACACACACATATATATATATACATATATACATTTTTGCAAAGGAGAAAAAGACAGAGAACAATATCTGTGTCTCTTTCTCCTTTGCAAAAATGTGTGTGTGTGTGTATAAATATATGTATGTATATGTGTTGGCCAATATATTCATTTATTTGCAAACACACACATATACATATACTTTGCGTATATTATTCTATACGTTGTGTAAGTCTTATATTCTATATGTGTTTTGCGTATATTCTATACATTGCATAAGTTTTGTATTCTATATGTGTCCTGTGCATATTATTCTATACGTTGCCTATGTAAGTTTGGTTATAGGATTATACAGGGGACAGAGGCATGTCCTGGAAAAGGAGGACATGTCTGGTCAGACTGGGTTTTCCATGTTTTTCGAAAGAGGTGAACGCATGTCCTCTCTCACTCTTTCTTTCTTTCTTTCTTTCTTTCTTTCTCTCTCTCTCTCTCTCTCTCTCATACTTTTCTATAGGTCCTGCCAAAGTCAACAGGAGGGAATGCTGGCCATGGTCCAAAAGCATCAATGCTCCCCCCCAAAAGCAACCCTTTCAGACGGAGGGCCACTTTGAAGGCCTGGGTCCAGGGATGCCATGGCTGCGGGGCCCCTGCGCACCAGCTGCGCATAGTGTTTGCACAGCAGCATCCTTTTGCAAAAGTGGAATGCAAAGGCAGGGCCCTTGGAAGGAGAAAAGAAAAGAGACAAAGAGAGAGGCAGGGTTTGGTTTCCAGACCAAGGTGGCTTCCAAAGGCTGGGCCGTGCCTTCTGCAGCCCCTGGCGCCCTTTGGGTGCATCGGACTGCAGCTCCCATCATTTGGGGCCCTTGGCTTTGCTTAACCAGAGTCGACACGGAGAAACGTGGATTGTGGAAACCGCAGTCTTGGAGCCCTTAGCAGTGTTGCTCAATCTTTGGTCTTCCGTGTGTTTCGGACACCTGACCATTGACTGACTGGGGATTCTGGGAGCTGAAGTCCAAAACATCTAGAAGACTGAAGTCCAGGAACCACTGCCTTAGGGGCTTTCCCCCAATTTGGGAGATCTCCAGATGTGAAGTCGAAGGCTTTCATGGCCGGCGTCAGTACTGTAGTTTATTGTGGGCTTTTCAGTCTATGCGGCCATGTTTTAGAAGAGCGCATTCCTGATGTTTTGCCAGCAGCATTTGGGGCATTGGCATCTTCATTGAAACATCAGGAATACACTCTTCTAGAACATGGGCGCATAGACCGATAAACCCACCAAAAACTATGGATGCCAGCCATGAAAGCCTTCGACTTCACCCTCGGAGGAGCAATGGCTGAGAAGCATTAAAGCATGGGTTTGGTCCTGGGGTGGCATGTGGCCCTCCATCGTCTCCAAGCTCTGTAGCCATGCCCCAAACAGAGGGCATTTCGAAGACTGAAATGCGAGACATGCCCTGGAAAAAGGAGGACGTAGGACGTATCTGGTCACCTTGTGAAGCATCCAAAGCCCATTCTTACAGGTTGCTCCAGACCTTGGAGGCCAAGATGCGCAACAGTGCGCTCAGTCTCCCAAGTAGACGATTTTGATGGCCGTGTCGTCAGCCTCCGTTTCCGTCGGCTTGAAGCTGGAGCTCAATGGGGCAAAGAGACTTCGGTGGACCTCCTCCAGCCAAGCCAGGATCCGCTCCTCCGTCTCCGGGTCAAGATGGGATGACTTTTCTGGACAAGTTGGGGAGCCGGGTTCGGTTTCTTCATCCCAGATGCATTTACGTGGCACACGGGGCAACCACGACATCTCCTTCTGACTCAGGTCGCTTCCTAATACAAGCAACTGACCACCCCGGGCGCCTGGGGCTGACCGCCATCCGCTACTCCTGGTCAGCGGTGGCAAAAGGGCACTTTGGGTGAGAAGACCACAGCCGACTGTGGCTCCGGGGGTCCTGCGGGTGGAAGAACCACCACCGGTGCCATCTCTACTCCCTGGTGCGGCACGGCTTGGCCTGGTGTGGCCTTTCCATTGTTCTGCCCAGGCTTGGAAAGGCAAAGGCGGTTGGCATGGGACCCCCGGCGCCATGGGTCCGCAGGCAAAAGGGAGACGGAGGTCCCTCCGCAAGGCTGAGAGAGAGTGGTCTTCTCCTCTCAGCTTGGCCATTTGCTCCTATTGACCTTCTGTGACTCTTCTGGGGTCACTTCTCTGCACTGACCACCTTGACCACTACTAGGCCTTTCCTCCAAAGCATCCCAAAGGGAGGACTTCTCTTGAAGGAGGCCCAAGAAGAAGAAGAGATCTGCTTGGCATCCTCTCAACCGGAGAGACGCAGAAGCGATGATGACCGCAGTCTTACTTTCCAGAAGGACGGCTGGAGAGTGACATTGGACACCTGGCTTTCGTTGGGCAGAGATCACTTTCTCAGTCGCCTTGGGAGCTCCAAAGGGACAAAGAGCCACCTCCACGAAGCAGCGGCCGGCCGGGCCAAGAGTTCGAATCACAAGGTCCTGGGTCACAGGGACACTGTTTCCTCCAAGGGCCAGGTTTCCCAGTGTTTTGCTGCTGTGACAAAAAGAAATAGAGAGAGCAACAAACCAAGTTTCTAGTTCTCAGGGATGCACAGATGAAAGAAGGAAAGGCAATGCAAGGCAAGGCTGGGATTTAAAGACCTTCCAAGGCTGTACTTGGAGTAAGTCCTTCCAAAAAGTGGGATTTATTTCAAAGAAGGCATGCGTTTGTGTTGTTAAGTTGTGCTCCAGAGTTTAAGGATGCAACAAGAGAGCAACAAACCAGGTTTTTAGCTATCATGGCTGCAAGGAGGAAAGAAGGAAGGAAAGGATGCAAAAGGCTAGGATTTATAGATCTCCCAAAGCTGTACTTGGAGTAAATCCCAGCGAAAGATGGGATTAGGCACACATTTGTTTAGTTGTGCTCCAGAGATTAAAGGAAATCTATTGTGGGATTTAATAAACAAGAGCTAATTTATTTGTTTATTAAATAATAAAACCAGTAACAACGTCCCAGGTTTTCCTACCCAGACCTCTCCTTGTTTCTTGTCCAATCAGAGCAAAGGAAGGTCCAGGGGAAGGGAATGGGGCCAAACTCCCCAGAAACAGACCCACTTCAGTGAATAGAAATAGAGTTTATATACAGAATGCAATGGCTTCTGCAGTGCAGCCTCTTGGACTTTTCGTTCCAACTTTAATCCTGGAGCGCCATCTGGTGGCCATTTCTGGGCATCACATCTCAGAAATAAAGCAGTGTTTCTCTCTAATGGGGAAACCCTCGTTTTTGGGGGGATTTGGGGATGCCAGGAGCATTGGGTGCCATTGCCTTGGCAGGGATGGCATCAGAGAGGCACCGTGGAAGCCTTATTCCCGCAGAAGTAACTTCTCCAGGCTCTCTTGCCCAATGCACTCCTAGGAAGTATGGGGCCAGGGCCACTTTCTGGAAGGGTTATTATGTGTGTGTGTACATATATAAAACTGTGTGTGTGTGTGTATATATATAAATATAAAACTGTGTGTATATTATATGTGTGTGTATATATATATATATATGATACTGTATGTATAATATGTATGTGTAAGTATATATGTGTGTGTGTGTGTGTGTATATATATATATATTACATTCTCTCTCTATATATATATAAAACTGTGTATATATTATATATGTCTATGAATAGGAAATAGGCAGCCAATCAGAGCGCAGGAAGGTCCAGGTGAAGGGAATGGGGCCACGCCCCTCAGGGTTCAGGAGGAGGACTGGGAGTCGGACACAGAGCAGCAGACGTCTGGAACTGCAGGGCCCATTATTCCCTCCCCAGGGTTGGTGACTTGAATGTCAGTGTTAGGGGTTTTGGAGGACACTTCCCATCATCCTCAAGCCCTCCATTCCCTCTCCTCCAGCCCTTCACGAAGACTAGGGTTGGAGGACGACACTTCCCATCATCCCCAGGCCATGCAGAGGTTGGAGGAGGGCTGTCTGCGTCCTTGGCCCCCTTCCTCCTCAAGCTCCTTTCTGGAAATCTCCAGAATCCTCCAGGGCCAGGGCCATGTGGGTTGGTTGGGGGTGATGGGAATTGTAGTCCTCCAAAACTAAGAAGTCTCATTCCCATCATCCCCAGTCCATGCAGCCTGTCTGTGCCCTTGGCCCCCTGAGGCCCCTTCCTGGAAATCCCCAGAATGCTTGAGCCCTCCTCCAGGGCCAAGGGCATGTGGGTCTGTTGGGGCTGATGGGAATTGTAGTCCCAAACTCAGTCCCTGCACTCGACAAGATTGCAAAAATACATAAAAGAAAAGAAAATAGATGTTGGAAATGTAAAAAAGAAATAGGTACTTTCTCCCAACTGTTGGTGGACTTGCAAATGGGCAAAAAAACATTGGGCAATAAATGATCAATGAAATGATCAGTGAAATTCTAGATATTAAAGTGAAGTTAAAACCAGAGTTTTATTTACTAGGTATATTTGGGAAGGAAATTAGTTCAAAATATGAGAAGATTGTTTACTATATGATTACTTTTAGCTCAGGTGTGCTTTGCACAGAAGTGGAAATGTGAGGACATAGCAACAAAGGAGGATTGGATGTGGAAGCTGTTTGATGGGATGGAGATGGATAGATTAACACAGGCATTAAGGAATGATACAAAAAGCAAATTAATGGAAGACTGGGAAAGAGTGATGGAATTCTTAAAAGAGAATCTGGGTGAATATGTGTATATTAAGTTAGATTAGAGTAATATGATGGATTTTACAAATTAAACCAAGTCAGAAATTGATTTTATAGGGAAAACAAGTTAGGAATCTGGATTAAGTGGGTCAGCAGGAAGTCAATCTGTGTGTTTGGAAGAGAGAAGAGTGAAAGAGACGAGGGCCAAGAGCTGAATTTGGTAAGAATGAAATTAGAGTGAAGAGTGGAAATTTAGAAGATATAAGAAGTAGGAATAAGAAATAGAGAGGGAATTATGAAGAGTAGAAAGTAGAGGTAATTGAAGATATAGGAGTATGAATTTGTATGTAATCTATATAACGCAAAATACTACAAATATGGTGTATGTAATGTTGAATGTTTGTAATTGTTCTGTTTATTTTAATTTTTATTAATAAAATTTAATAAAACAAACAAAAAAAACCCCAAAAACAAAAACCCTCAACCCAGGAACAAGTTGTTTTCCTTTTAATATTTCAGTTTTTAAACTGTAAACTGTTATAGGAAATAACACTTTCTTTTCCTTTCCCTTGTTTTTCTTTTCCTTTCTCTCATATTTCTTCTTTCTGTAAAGAAATAATTAAACAGATTATTAAATATTACGTATGTATTCAATATATATTTATATGTGAATTAGATTAGTTATAACTCAATTTTATATTAAAATATCACTTACTCTTTCAGAAGGCTATAAACTATCTCTTCCAAGTGGTCCACCTTCGCTTCTAGTTCCAGGCACTGTAAATTTAAAAAACACAGGTTTCCCATGACATTCTTGCAAAGGCAACTGTTACATGGATTTGTCATTGGTCGACCGGCCGAACCCAAAGGGTGCTCAACAATGGCTCCCTTTCATCCATTGGGGTCCCACAGGGCTCTGTCCTGGGCCCAGGGCTATTCAAC
>NC_056528.1:8408311-8409824 GCF_019175285.1 Sceloporus undulatus | reverse complement strand
TTTATATGTGAATTAGATTAGTTATAACTCAATTTTATATTAAAATACCACTTACTCTTTCAGAAGGCTATAAACTATCTCTTCCAAGGGGTCCACCTTCGCTTCTAGTTCCAGGCACTGTAAATTTAAAAAACACAGGTTTCCCATGACATTCTTGCAAAGGCAACTGTTACATGGATCTGTTATTGGTTGACCGGCCAAAGCCAAAGGGTGCTCAACAATGGCTCCCTTTCATCCACTGGGGTCCCACAGGGCTCTGTCCTGGGCCCAATGCTATTCAACATCTTTATCAATGACCTGGATGACAGAATTGGGAGCATACTTATCAAATTTGCAGATGACACCAAATTAGGAGGAGTAGCTAATACTCCAAAGGACAGGATCAAGAGTCAAAATGACCTGAATAGACTAGAAAGCTGGGCCAAAGCTAACAAAATGAAATTCAACACAGAGAAATGCAAGGTACTGCACTTAGGGCAGAAAAATGAAATGCACAGATATAGGATTATGGGGGACACCTGGGTTAGGGAGACAACATGTGAAAGGGATCTAGGAGTCCAAGTACACCACAAGTTGAACATGAGTCAACAGTGCAATGCAGCAGCTAAAAAGGCCAATGCTATTTTAGGCTGCATCAATAAAAGTATAGTGTCTAGATGAAGAGAAGTAATAGTGCCACTGTATTCTGCTTTGGTCAGGCCCCACCTGGAATACTGTGTCCAGTTCTGAGCACCACAATTCAAAAAGGACATCAAGAAAGGGATGTCACATTGAGGAGGGTGCAAACTTGTTTTCTGCTGCTCCAGAGACTAGGACCTGGAAGCTGCAGGAAAAGAGATTCCAGCTCAACCTTAGGAGGAACCTCCTGAGAGCAAGGGCTGTTCAACAGTGGAACACACTCCTTCCTTGGAATGTAGTAGAGTCTCCTTCCTTGGAGGTCTTCAAACAGAGGCTAGATGGCCATCTGTCAGGGATGCTTTGATTTGGATTTCCTGCATGGCAGAATGGGGTTGGACTGGGTCAGGGCCCTTGGGGTCTCTTCCAATTCTAGGATTCAATTATATTACTTTATAAAGCTTACCTTGTCCCTCCATTCACAATCATGGTCCTATAAAATAAAATATCATATATATTATTATTATTATTAGCCTTTATTTATAAACGGATATAAATTTACACAGTGGGGGGGGGGTCTTCGAGGACAGTTCCCATCCTCCTCACAAGATACAGCATGGTGGGGGGGGCTTGGAGGACAGTTCCCATCATCCCCAGACCATGCAGAGGTTGGGGAGGTCTCCCTGCAGCCTGTCTGGGACCCCTGAGGCCCCTTCCTGGTAATCCCCAGAATGCTTGAGCCTTCCTCCAGGGCCAAGGGCATGTGGGTCTGTTGGGGCTGATGGGAATTGTAGTCCCAAACTCAGTCCCTGCACTCGCTAAGGGCGCCTCCCCTTTCCCTGTTGTCCTGTAGCGCCCTCTGGCGGCAGCAGAAAGGGCGCCTTCTCCCCTCGAGGCT
>NC_056528.1:8318670-8393311 GCF_019175285.1 Sceloporus undulatus | reverse complement strand
CACACAGGAGAGAAGCCACACAAATGCCAGCATTGTGGGAAATGTTTTTATTCAAAGTCATACCTAGTGATACATCAGAGATCCCACACAGGAGAGAAGCCACACAAATCCCCAAAGTGAACTAACATTATTTTTGTCTAAAAGGAAAACAAAGAATATAATGTTAATCCAGTAGTGATAAGAAAAGGCCCTTGTGATTTTGTGTGTTAGGTTTGTCTGTTTATGTTTTAAAGTCATATTTTGTTAAGTTCAGTTTTTATTTGCTATGACTATAGATCGTTGCTTCAGTTTATCAATTTGACTGGGGATTATGGGTTGTGGAATAGTTTAGCTAGATAGAGGGATGGGATTTGTTGCAGCTGGCTAGAATAGTTTTAGGACTGATAGATATTTGGAATTTGTGGGATGTTGGCTGAAGAACGTTGTTGGCCAGCATTAAGGGAAAAGGGGCTAGTTTCTGGGAATGGCAACGGGGGCCTTGTTACCTGCAGCGCATAGATGGCATTGATTATGGGAACTGAAGGTGGGGCTAGGTTTGGAAGAGGGTGGACTTTTAGGATTTGGGGTTTTAATGTATTGTTTGGTTTGGAGTGGGCAGTTCTGGCTGAAAGGCTGAATTTCTGCCTATGTGTTCTTAATAAAGTTCTTTGTTGTTTCAACACACTGGACTCTTTGATGCACAGAAGTTCTGCATTTGCACAAAACTGACCCTTTCTTCTCTCCTCAGCCCTTAGCTCCATTCCCAGCCATAGGAACAGAGGCAACACACACACACATTTATATATATGCACACACACACCAATTTCAAAATTATATAAATTATTGTTGGGGAGAGACCTCAAACAAGAAACTATAAAAGAAAGTAGAATCATAGAGTTGGAAGAGACCGCAAGGACCCTGATCCAGTCCAACCCCATTCTGCCATGCAGGAACTCTCAGTCCAAGCATCCCTGACAGATGGCCATCCAGCCTCTGTTTAAAGACCTCCAAGAAAGGAGACTCCACCACAATCTCTGAGGAAGGAGTGTGTTCCACTGTCAAACAGCCCTTACTCTCAGGAAGTTCTTCCTAATGTTGAGATGGAATCTCTCTTCCTAAAGCTTGCATCCATTGTTCCATTGAGTCCTGTTCTCTGGAGCAGCAGAAAAAAAGCTTGCTCCATCCTCAATATGACATCCTTTCACATATTTAAACAGGGCTATCATATCACCTCTTAACCTTCTTTTCTCCAGGCTATTTCTATGGTGAACTGGGAGGCTAGAGTGCTAATCCCAGCTCAGCCATCTAACTCCACAGGATGACATTGGGTAAGTCACACTCTCCTTGCCTATTGTTACTATTATTGTTATCATTGCATGATAGGTTTGCGCCTTACCATCACCATGGGAGAGGTGCAGAGAGAGAGTTGGCCATGCCCTGCCTCTGAGGCCGAGAGAGTGTGCCCCACACAAAAGAGAAGAAAGGTGTGCCATAGCAGGAATTCTGCCATGGATAAAGCCTAGCATTTGAAGGGATTCCCAGGGGTCATCTAACCCCCCCCCCCCCTTTTACCATGAAGGAATACCTAGGACTTGGAGTTGAAGCTGAGAATATGTGACTTGCCCAAGGTCAGCCAGTGAATTTCTATGCTTGAAGTGGGAGAATGAAGTCCATGCAATCAGGGAAGGATATCCTTTTTTGCATTTTGCAAATAATACACACAATGATCCACAGTCTCCACTTGGTTGTCCTGCAAAGGGTTGCGGCAGAAGCTTTCAGAAAGATGCTGCTAAACAAACAAACATTCTGCTTTTCCTTCATTAACAGATTTCTTTCGATAACAAAAAAAGTCGGAATTAAGGAAAAAACAGAATTAAAAGAAATCCAGTAAAATGGACTCCATAAAAATGTTTGCAAAAGAGACGGACCAACTGCACAAAAAGGAAGGCTCAGTTCGACGCATGGCAGCATCCACACTGAGCAAATAACCCGGTGTGACACCATTTTAACTGCCACGGCTATGCAGACATCTTTCTCTTAATATATATATATATGTATATACACACACACACACTTTCTATATACAGCTATGGCTTTTTAAACTTCCTTATCAACAACCCATCGTTTATATATATATATTCACTATTTACAATGAAATATAAAAATGGGAATTAAAACTGAAACTGGACCTAAACAAGTTTTAAAACAGGGCATACAAAATAAATGACGTTTGGCGAAATATATAATATATATACTGGCCTTTTGGTTAGGACGCAACCATTGCAATAGTTCATTTTTATGAATTATTTATTTATTTATTATTTATTAATAACAATTGACTATTTAGTAGTAATTATTAATAATTAATTAATTATTCAATTATTTATTGATAATTATTAATAAATAATTACTAAACAACTGATAAAAATGAATCAAAAATTAATTGTTTATCATCAATTATTGATTAATTATTTGACCGTTAATTTTTATTGCCATTAAAAGTAGGACCACAGACTTATCGTCTTGCTGTTTCTTAATAAAATCTAAATTTTCACATTCGGGGACATAGGAAATGGGATTTATTCCAAGGAAAGCCACTGATCCATGGATCTTTAATGGATAAGCGGATCCCCAAAGTCTGAGGATTGTCCTTCTCTGGGAATTTCTTGGGATTTTCTGCATGCAAGGTAGAAAGCCTAACCCTTCTCCAAAACACACACGTGTGTAGCATTTCTTGGCTGGCCAGGACTCGAACCCAGAACCTCTTGCAGTGAGCCAACAACTGGGAAGCCGAGTCACAATACAGTAGGTTTTGCTTAAAGGCAGGCAAAGGGGACATTTCGGGGTCATATCCCTGAAGTTGCGGAGAACATGTCTGCAACCAAAGAACCCCAGAATCTTTTCCATTGTCTGACGATCCTTTACAAAATCTGGAATTTATGTATAAAAAGAGGTTCTTTTGTGTCCAAGTCTTTCCGTTTTTGCAAGAAGCAACTGAGATTTCCAGCCGCGAAGGTTGGCCACAGTGTTTTTCCCCTAAAGCTGGTTTGCAAGAACTCATCCAACCATTTTATATGGGATCCATCAGCCTCCGGCGCAGTTTTCATGCCGCTTTCATGCCGGCATCTTGTACGCTCAGCGGTGGCGGCTTTTCCTCACCGTAACTGATAACGTCCATGCTGTCCTCCACTTCCACCGCGATTTGTTTGCTGGAATCTTTCTCCTCTGGACTTTCTTCCGTCGAAAGCGGAAGGTCTTCGTCTTCCACAAAAGTGCGAGGTCTGGGATGCGTAGCGTGCAAACCGTTCGCTGGCTGGAATCGCAAACTGTGTTCTGTGCCGCAGACACTGACCACGCAGCTGACGTTGACGCGTGTCTCGCCACCACCGCCAGCTTGCTCTGCCGAAAGAGAAAGAGAACCATAAGATATAAATAAATTTTATTGTTATTATTATTATTGTCTAATTAACAAATTGTAAGCCACTTTGATGACCACTTTGCAAAAAAAATAATAAAAAAAATATTAACAATCATGCAAAGAATTTTTGCGGTCCAAATAAATCTGGATTTTTGCATGCGTGCGCACACATGCGCATATACGCACAAGGTCCCAGGTTATAAAAATTCTTGCAATGGTGGACTGTTCTCTCAGCGAAACGTCTCCGTGCGTCAAAGCACTCTTTTTGCCCAAGGATAGGAACGTTTGCATATTATTATTTGCTGCCTTGAGTCCCTTGAGTTTATGATAAATAATAATAATAATAATAATAATAATAATAATAGTTTCTAGTGATGTGAGTTCATTGATTCCAGTGTGGGATGCCTGTGCATTGGGCTCCTACAGACAGAGCAAATATATTGGGAGGTTGTAGCATTTGCTGCTGTCATTCTGTTGCGCATTTCTGTTGCATCTGCAATTGTGGCATTTCTTACCCAAATTTGCTCCGCCGTGGTGCAGACGGCCGTTTGATGGAGCGAACCTTTGCTGCAGCCCTTCGGTTTCCATTCCCACCGAATGCGCATTACTAATGCCGCTGTCAGACCCAGCTGGGTTCTCCAAAGAGCCGCTGCTGGACGAGGCGGAGATCTGTAAGAGGTTCTGCTCCTCCTGGCCCAGAGCGCTGGCATCCGGGACCCAAGAACCCAGTCCCTTTTCGTTAAATGAGAACGGCTGGAAGAGAACAGAGAGCACTGAGAGTATAATGGAAATCTCAGAGTAGACCAGGTGCGGAACATGAGCCAACAATGTGATGCAGCAGCAAACAAGGCCAATATGATCCCAGGCTGCGTCAATAGGAGTGCAATGTCTACAGTGACCCCCAAACTTTGATCCTTTGGCAATAGCATCATGGCTATTCTGCTTTGGACATAATGTCTGGGCACCACAATTCGAGACAAGGGTGAACAAGGCTGCGTCTACACTGCCAAAATAATCCAGTCTGAGACTGCTTTACACTGGAATTCTTAGATTTATAGCTTGGTGGGACATTTCACCTTCTCACCAAACTACAAATCCCAGGAATCCATGGCAGTTAAAGCAGTCTCAATCGGCATTAATTCTGCAGTGTGGCGGCAGTTTAAGATGGTCAAAGGTCTGGAAACCAAGCCCTGTAAGGATCAACTTTGTGAGCTGGGTATGTTCAGCTTGGAGCGGAGAAGACTCCATCTGCATCCGCACTGCGGAAATAATCCAGTTTGGCACCGCTTTAACTGCCATGGTTCAGTGCCATGGAATCCTGGGACCTGTAGTTTTGAGGACGAGTGCGCTCCTTTTTTGCTGCTTGTTTCTGGGCTTTCAATTGCAAGGATTCCAGGAAAGGCAAGGAATTTGTTCCATGAGGCAAGAACCCCTTGGAGCCTTTCCAGAGGCAGAGAAATATCTCATGTTAATTGCTCCTTTGGGGAGCCAAAATCACAAGCGTTTCCCAGAAACGGCACCGCTGGGACTCCTCTCTTTGGCCAGAAAGAGAATCATTAATGTGGAATTAGCAATGAACTGACCGCCAAAAGCATGGAGCGCTGCCTGTCGGAGTCAGGTTTCCATGTTTCCTTGTATTGCTGTGATTCCTGCTTCTATTTTATTATTTTGAATCATTCATCTGACCCCTTCATTCGTCAATCTCTATCCCTATTTTTCTGTCCTACATACATCTAAACACACATACATAATATAAAATGCATAGTGTCTCTTTTGATTTGCTTTTTCAAAACAATATGCCATTTTACTCCATCCATCCACCTTGCAGCTATAGAGTTTATTTATATATTCAGTGTATATTTATATGGAGAGAGAGAAAGAGAGGTAGTGTTTGTATGTATGTCGACTTGTAGAATATATCTCTATATAGGTATATATATAAAACCACCTCCTCAAACAACCTTGGTCCTCCAAATGTTTTGGACTGCAGTTCCCAGAATCCCTGACCAATAACCAAACATTGAGCAGGGCTTTTGAGAGCTGAAGTCCAACCCAGAGCCTCAAAGTTGCTGAACTTCCAGGTCTCACAGGTGAGAAAAGGAGGTGGAGAAGATCACTTTTCGTTCCCCGTTTTGGATAATGTGAGGGATGGCATCACTGCCACCCTCCACAAAGAAATAGGCACAGTTTCCCCCATTTCTGGACCTTTCTTTTAATGGACAACAACAAAGACCTTTATGCGCAGAATCTCATTTATAGGGGATGAAACACTGGCACTGACCTGTTTCTCTTTGGCACACGGTAGAGAACAATCTCGGTCTGTTGGGAAGGAAAAGATTGCAAGTTGATTTTAGCCTCTCTCCTTGCAAATATATATGTATGCATATATATAATATTGTGTTATAACTGCGCAGTGTGAAAGGGCCCTTAATGTCTAACAGAAAGACTTAGGGTGCATCTGGGTTCCCAAACTTTGGTCTACCAGGGAAACAAAAATTGCACATTCATTTTAACCTCTCTCCCTGGAAATACACACACACACACACACACACACTGTTTTAAAGTCATACCTTTCTTTCGAAACGCCAGGCAAAGAAGTGCCGCCACAATCAGTGCGACGGCGAGAAACGTCACTCCAGCCAACCAACCTGAAAACAGGTAAAGAAATTTAGGCAAAGAATTGTTGCATAATATTTATGCTGGAATTCCTCTGCAACTTCAATACAGTCCAAGGCAGATCAGCGATTCCCAAACTTTGGTCTTCCAGGTGTTTTTGGACTTCAACTCCCAGAAGCCCCAGTCAGCTTGGCCAGAGCAGTCAGGAATGCTGGGAGCTGAAGTCCAAAACATCTGGAGGACCAAAGTTAGATGCAGCTCCAGTTGACAACTTAGTGCATCGCTAGGACCTTGTAAACCTATGAATGTTGTTGCAATCTCTGATTCCTGCCAGCTGCATCCAGGGCAAAGGATGATGGGAATATCAACCCCAGGAGCACCATGTTTCTCCATCCTTTGCTTTATTGATGCTCACCAGCAAGAGACGAAATGTCTCCTGAAGCATCTTGCTTGATATCCAGCATTGGATCTCCAGTGACAGACAACAGCGGTGGCAACTTCGTATTTCTTTTGCTGGTAACTGAATTGTGCGGCGCATGTGTTACAGCGTCAATGGGTCCGTCATTGGGATCGCTGCAAAGGGCATCATTGGTGCTGTTTCCAGGAACCAGGATTGATTTACATCTGCAAAAAAGAAAGGAACAAAGCAAGGGCAGATGACAAATCCAGCAAAAGCTTTGAAAGCCAACAGGAATGATGGTTAAACATTAAAGTAGGAATAAAGTTTTATAGACTGTCCGATGGCTGTTGTGTTGTTGCTTTTAAATACGGGGGATAGTCATTTGTGTGTGCTGAATCCCATTGTCAGAGTAAGGCAGGATATGAATCCTTCAAATAAAGTAAAATAATAATATGTAAAGGTTGTTTTTCTTTTTGCAAGGAGATCATTCGATTGGGAAAATCTGGGGAGAATCTGCTTCTATTGACTGCCTATCCAAAATAACCCAAAACGGGCGGCTGAGATAGTGATGCTTTTGCTTTCGGATGGTTCGATGTGCGCAAACATTGTTTCTGGCACAAAACTATGAAATATATTATGTATAAAACTACCTTCAAGCTGTGTAAGAACGATAAATGAATGCCGTGTTTAGACTTGGGTCCCATCTCTAAGGGCCAAGACAGACCGCCTGAAAACAGCGGTCTGCAGGCAGCCATTTTAACTCCGGAGGGACGCTGCAACTGCCAAACAGCGCAACATCCCTCTGGAGTAAAAAGGACCCAGTTCTTCCGGGTTCTTTTTGCGGCGCCCAGGTTACGTTGCGAGGGCGCTACACGTCCCTTGCATCAAGATGGCGGCGCCCATGTAAACGGGACGCCACCATCAGGCCGCTGCTGTGACATACTAGGTTTCTGGACCATGTAGTTGCTGTGCGGTCTGGAACCCCAGGATCGCCACCACCACGTCCCTTTCATCCCGTCTGTCTCGGGTCTTTGATCTAGCTCTATGTCTATGCAAATATTCCAAAATCTAAAGGGAAAAGACCGAAAATCCAAAATTCCTCCGGACCCAAGCAGTTTGGATAAAGGGGAATCGATGTGTGCATCAGGTGAACAGACTGACTTACTTCTTGTGGGGCTTGCAGAGAGCAGTGGCAGATTCGACATCGGAAAATGTGCCGGGATCACAGGGAGCACATTGCACATTGCTGGTACCAGTACCTAGTAAAACACAGCACACACGTTTTCTAAAAAAGAGATCTAAATGGGCATTTCTTGCCATTCCCTTCCTCCATTTTTTGCACAAGTGGCACCAGCAGAGTGGAAAGCCAAGGAAGAGAAAAAGGAAATGGAGGCGTGAAGAGGAAGGTAAACTTTGCTGCTACATTAACTGTCATGACTCCATCCTATAGAGATTAGAAGAATACTAAGGAGTTTATCACACTGGCTGATTTCGACATTAAAGGGAGATTAAAGTACATTTAAAGCATCCCGCCAATAAAGTGAAAATGGAGCGTAAAGGATTATCACACGCAATTGTGATATTGGAAACACATTGTTGCTGAAATCCCAAAAGTACAAAGGTGTCTCCTCCACAGAGGAGTTCATCACATGAAGGAGGCCGGGAGTTTATCCTGTGAATATCCTGGAAAAAGTGCGTAAAGACGCGAAACGATTTCCCATAACGTCGCACAAAACCTGCCATGCAAGTGGTCACAAAGAAGGATTAATGCACATCTTTTAACTTCCAGGATTTCAGAGACAATGAATTTCTGATATTGCTTTATTTGCGCAATTGCGTGTGATAATCATTTGCGCAATTACCTGCCATTTTTACTTCATTTGTGGGATGCTTTAAACGTGCTTTAATCTCTCTTTAATGGCAAAACTAGCCCCAGTGTGATAAACTCCAGGGTCACCATGAGTCGAGGTTGACTCAAGGGCGGTTAACAACAACCAAAGACTGGTACTTGGTAGATCAGGTACCTCTGAGTTTGATGAAGGTGGAACAATTCCCCCCCCCCCCCCAAACCTCAAACTTGCTTTTCTCTGCTTCCAAACCTGAAGCCGCTAATGAAGCAAAGTGAAACTAAATTGCAGAGTCATGTGAAATGGGAAACAACTTTGAGCTGGCAAAGCCATAGTTGCAGCTGTGGGACTTGTAGAAGACTGCAGTTCCCAGTCTTTTCTTGCAATGTTTGAGTAACATGAAGTGTACCTCTTCTTGCAATGTTTGAGTAACGTGGGCTGAAGAAGGGAAAGTGGATTGCAAATTCGATTGTTGACGGCTAGAAATTAACATTTAGCAGACACATACTCTCAAAGTAGCCCTGAGAACCCTTGCAATGCAAACGTGAACCTTTAGCCAGCTGTAATGTCAACATGCAAACCTATAAATCCTTGACTCAAAGAGTTCTTGATTCAAGGAGAGTTGAATTCTTGTCAAGAGACTTTGCAAAGTGCGGCGAACTATCACTTAAGGCTTGCAAACTGTAGCAAGCTGCTGCTCTTTTGGCTGAACTGGAGATTGGTACCCATTTCTTTCCTTTTGCACTGGAACCGAGCCTTGTCTCCTGTCTGAAAACAAGAGATTCAGGAACCAGGCTCTCTGAGATCTGGCAACCTCAACTTCAAACCTTTCCAAGCTTTATCAGTTATGTTGCTGGGACTTGCTGCCCTTCACTGTCTTTTGTGCAAACTTCCTCTTCCCCTTCCTTCCCTTTGTGCAGAGCCCAACGCTTCCTGCGTGCAAAGCAGAGATTGCTTTCTTTGCCTGAACTGATATAATGCTTTGCAAAGATGCCAAGAAGTCTAGATGATGATGATTATTATTCCTTCTGGCCTTGTTCCCAGAATGCCTGGAGTCACTCCGCAAGGAAACCTAAAACCATCAAGTCAGCCTTTGCATAACTCAGGAAGTCCAGGCAGACACCACAACTTCAGCATCAAATTAGTTCGACACTAATTTTGCAGGATGATGAGATAGAGAGATCACAACACAGCAGAAATAACAACAACAACAACAACAACAACAACAATGCTTATTTAGGGTTGCTCTAAGAAAAGTATTTCCCTGCTATGATTTTTCGCTCTCTCTCAACTAGCAGAGGTACCTCTCCTTTTGGCAATCTTTCCTCCGTTCCTCAATAACACTTGCAGCATTATCAGATCCCTTCTTTACTAAATGCATCTGAGGAAGTAGTCTTAAACCTACAAAAGCTCATGCTGCCAACTTCTTTCTTGCAGTGAGTCTCAAAGGTGCTACAAGATCCTGATCCTAATTCTGCAGACTAACACAACTGTATCTGCGATTTCTGTACCTACGTTTATCTTTCTGGAATTGATCTCCTTCAACCCCCACCTCCTTTATTTCTATTAAACGTTGGCTCCCAGGCTTATGATTTGACTCGCAAGTATCTTGCAAAGACTTGAGGCTTGATGCGAGACTTGAAGGCACAGACTTGTCTTTAAAGTATCTTACATGGATTTGAGACTTCAATTGAGGCTCGAAGGCAAAGACATGAGACTTGATGTGAGACCTGACTTGGAAGTATCTTGCAAGGATTTGAGACTTGAGACTTGAAGGCAGAGATTTGAGACTCGACTTGAAACTTGGCTTGAAAGTATCTTTTAAGGGCTTGAGACAGCTTAAGACTAGAAGGCAAAGACTTGAGACTTGTCTTGAAATTATCTTGTAAGGACTTGAAATGAGACTTGAAGGCAAAGACTTGAGACTCAAATTGAGATTTGACATGAAAGTATCTTGCAGGGTCTTGAGACTTGACTTGAGACTTGGAAGGCAGAGCCTTGAGCCTTGAGCCTTGTCTTGAAAGTACCTTGCAAGGATTTGAGACTTGTCCAGAGACTTGAAGGCAAACACATGAGACTTGACTTGAAAGTAGCTTACAAGGACTTGAGACTTAACTTGAGACTTGAAGGCAGAGACTTGAGACTTGGAGTAAAAGACTTGAATACATCACTGGGACTGAAACAGTTACTTGTTTAAACTGCCATACAATTTAAGAGCAGTGTTGAATTGTCCATTGCTCTGAACTGGCATTGCCGAAACATCTGTGCTGAAACAGCTGCGATCAAACAGTAGTGATGAACCGTCCTATTCTGTTCTGAAGTCCCCTCTTCTACACAACCATTAGAAGTACAGGAGGCCTTTCACACTGGCAACCCTACCTTTAGCACCAATCCATCTATTCCTAGAAGGACCCTTATTCCTTATTGGTCTTACCAGTTGCCACCAAAGTAAACGGTGGTTGCTCTCAGACTTACCTGGCTTCACAACTCCAGACCCTTTCGCACAGGGATGGTGCTCCACACACTGCAAGCAGCTCTGGGAGAGTTTGATCGCGCAAAACTGGTGAGAGCGACACCAGCAGAACCGGTCCTGGGTGCGAGTGCATTCCTTCACTTCCACAAATCCTGGTTTCAAGGGAGAAAAACAGGTGCCAGGTCAGGTTGAATGGAGGAAGGAAGAGGCCTAACTATTAGAAGACAGTGCAAAAGTCAGGCTACTGTGGCTCAACTGAAGTCCAAAACATCTGGAGGACCAAGGTTTGGCACAGATCTCTCCCTGTATGTCACCAAGAACCTTCTTCATCCACCGTCGGTTCTGCAGTCTGCAAAGGTATGTTTCCAAATGGCGTGTACTGAAGGCCTTCTGTTGCTTTTCCACCACCTCCCATCTTCAAGACCTTCCAAACTCAGGCATGCAAACTCCAAAAGACCTCTTTTGTTGCTGCCTACCTGCTTTGCACGGTGGGATGCAGCTGAAGCACCGTTCAGCTCTACTCCAAGCTGGAGTAAACATCCCTTCCTCACACTCAATGCACTGAGTATCCATGCTTTCGTTGCACCTACGCTGTACACGGGAACCTGCAAGATGGATGAGAAAACCATCAAAATAGGGACACTAGGAAAGCAAAATATTCATTGTATGCTCAGGACCTTTCCGTGCCATAGAGGAATGGTTTCTCTGCAATCTGCTGGGGATGGTATCAAAACACTGCATCTACACAGTAATTCATATACAGGGCTGAGTTGTATCCATTGCAAAGACCAGCAAATCCAAAACAGAGCAACGCATATAGTCAACCCTCCGTATCCACGGATATTTTTTATCCGCAGTTTGGAAAATGTTTTTAAAATATATAAATTCCCCAAAACCAACCTTGATTTTGGCATTTTGCATAAGGGACACCATTTTACTATGCCATTGTATTTAATGGGATTTGAGCATCCATGGATTTTGTTATTTATCCATGGATTTTGCCCTGGGACCAAACCTCAGCGGATAACAAGGGTCCACTGTATAACAACCTTTTCAATTAAAAACAAAACAAGGAGATACCTTTCGCCGCCCAGTAAAAACATTTTTATGTCGGCAAGCTTTCTAAACATAGCCGAGTGGTTTTTATGGAACAGGTGGGTTTTTAGCCTGTTTTTAACATAACCGTATTTTATGTGATTTCATATTATATATAATATATATAGACGTATACCTGAGTATATACAATATTTGGACAATATATATATAGATGTTTTAATTGTTTGAATTTTATAATAATGTGATAGGTTTTATCTGCGAGCGTTTGGTCCCTCCGAGGAGAAAGGCGGGGTATAAATGAAATTGATCAGTCATCAATCAATCAATAAAAACTTGCTGAGTAGTAAATTACTATAAATACATTTACACTGCTATAAGACTAGTAAAATAAGTAAAATAGGTAAAATAGCGAAAGAGCAGTCACATTCGAGGAAGTAAAATGTGAATGTTATGTATGTATGTATAAAATAAATAGAGAAGAGGAAACTGACGGCATACTAGCAGAGATCTCTCAACCAGGTCCGCAATCCTTGGTTTATTATACTTTTCACCGCAAGGGATATCAGAAGCACAAAACTATGCTCCAAACTGCCCTCTTTGTGAAAAATAACATTAAATGAAAAAGGGGAAGGTGAAATGCCTTTGACAGTAGCCTCTAAAGAGTAGCTGTTCCTCTTTCGGATAGGTCAAAGGATGCCCCCGCCGTGCCGATAACATCTAAAACAAACAACTAACCCAACCTGTTTTTCCAACCCAGAAGCAAACTTTTGGCGACTTCCCGTTTTTGCGTCCGTCCTTTGAGGGTTTGCGCAGCCCTCCAAGAGCGTCCCAGAGTCCGAAAAGCGGTCTCCGGATTTTCTGCAATTCTGCAACATGCATTTTGTGGTCATCAGCGATTGCAAGGGATTGCTGACTGCACACTTTGCCACATGTATAATCAATTGTTTTGTTTGTTTACTGGGTCATTTTCTGGAAGTCTTGGGTCGGTTAACAGCGCAATGGAAAGAGCGAATCTGAACCATTGCCCTTTTCTTTTCCTTCGGGAAGATTGCAAGTTTGGACCTCCTTTCCGGGTTGAGGTCAAAACACACGCTTGGTCTTTTTCCATACTTTGCAAAACTTGGTTTCCTTCCATGCAATTTACTGGTTTCTTCCTCGTTCAGCCAGGCATCACTAACTCCATACTTACTGTCCTAATTTGGCAAGAACGGTCTCATTTAATCCCCTGCCATCCCACTTTTCAGCTGCTTTTAAAACGTCCCAGTTTTCCTCTCCTCCCATTTCACCGCCTTTGTCCTAAGTTATTTCAGTTGCTGCAAAGTGACCTCAAAGTGCAAACATAGTTTGAATTGCTTTAACTCTGCAGAGGAAGGTAGAAGAGTGGAGGAATTGAAAATTGAAAATGGCCCAGCTGACTTTATCCTCAGCTTGCTTCAGTTGATGCAAACTGAATTCAAAGTGCAAAAACAGTTTGCAAGAAAGACCGTTTTTCAATTGCTATTTCACGTAAAAATGGCACCTGGTTGCTTTTCTCACAGGCAACTGTGTTTTCTGCACCATACATAATGTCCAAATATTGTATATACTCATGTATACGTCTAGAAATTTTAGCCAAAAAGTTGGCCTAAAAAACCTGAGTCAATATTGATCCATGGATCAATATAGGTACCCTAAGGACTGTACTTGAACACTTGTTTTAAAAAAGGGACCTTCCCTGGTGAAAGGCAAAAACCTAACCTGTCCTGGAATCACTGGTCCTCTGTTTTTTCATCCATCCAGCCTTTATTTTTAGCACAAATAGTTATGCCTGCTAGAAGTTTGTAACTGCTTTGGCGTTGTTTTCCTTTGCATCATCCTTTATAGCCTTTGTTACATGCCCCTAGATTTTACCCTCGACTTATCCATGGGTCATATCCAAATCCAAATCATATCCAAATCAATAATTGTGACCCCAAAACTTGCCCTCGACTTATACATGGGGTCGACTTATAGTTAAGTATGTATGGTTAATCTTTTCATCCTTAAGCACATGCAGGAATCTCAACATCCCCAGGCTGAATTCATGGCACTAGTTAATATTTAGGAAGGTAAGAAATGCATTACCTGGAGGACACGATCGGCAACATCTATCGATGGCTTCAACATAGTGCTCGGTTTGTGGATTTTGGCATCTCTGATGGATCTGTGGGGTGTATGGCAGGGAGGACACCTGCGGAAATAATAATAATAATAATAATAATAATTTATTTATATTCCGCTTTTTCACAGAGGAATCAATTGATCCTAATGTCTGAGCCGATTCCAAGTCCAGCCTTACTGGGTTTCCCATCAGTACCTTATGTATAGTTTGAATAATAATAAAGTGATAAAGAGTCAGAGGGGAAAGAATCATAAGACTTTATCACACAAAGGAGATTGTGAATTTACCCTGTGAATAGTCTGGAAAACGTGAAACGATTTCACACGATGTCGCAGAAAACCCGCCATGAAAGTGGCCACAAAGAAGCATCAACGCGCACCTTTTTACTTTCGGGATTTCAGCTACAATGCACTTCCAATGTTGCTTTATTTGCGCAATTGCATGTGATAATCATTCGTGCAATTACTTGACATTTCCACTTCATTTGCGGGACGCTTTCAATGCGCTTTAATGCCGAAATTAGCCCCAGTGTGAGAAACTCCATAGAATCATAGAGTTGGAAGGCATTACAAGGGCCATGCCATGTAAGAAAGAGAGTCCAGGGCTAGCTAAACTCATGACCAAATAGGGTTGCCAAACCAGATTCTAGCCCAATTTGACCCAGATTCTAGCCATGGTTTCTGGTGCCTGTTTGGACCATCATTTGATGTCCTGAGCTTCAGAAGGACACTAAAATGTCCCCAAAGTCATTGTTAATGCAAGAGATGCACTGTTGCTCTAAAGGTTGGGATGCTTTAATGCTAGGGAATAGGTGAGAAATGAGGTTGCTGGCTAGGGATGCATCTGCACTGCAGAAACAATTCAGTTTGACACCACTTTAACTCTTTGTACGAGTCGACAGATGGACATGACCCCTTGCAAGTTGAGGATGTCTACCAAAGCCCAACCAAACTGTTCATCTGTGTGGAAAAAGTGACATTATTGCCGGCTGTTTATACAGTGATGTTGTTTCCAAAAGGGAGGTGAGTGTAACTCAGGCGTAGGAGTTTCTTGACATTCAAAGCTCTTACGCAGAAAAATGACAATTGGCACAGTGCAAAAGTGCAAAAGTGCAGATGGGTGGAAGAGGTCCCTACCAAGACATCTAGCCTAGAAGCCTCCGAAACTAATTTTAAAGAAAGCATCTGGAGGACTTCTAGAAGCATCTGGAGAAACTCCAGCTCCCAGAACGCCACAGCATTGAGCCATAGGTAGTAGTTAAAAGTGGTGTCAAACTGGATTATTTCAGGACAGATGCAGCCGACAGTGAGCAGAGACGTCTGAGTGCATCTATGCTGGCAGTTTCTCTTCAAATATCTAAAGCAGTGGTTCCCAAACTTTGATCCTCTAGGTTTTTGGGGGGACTTCAATTCCCAAACTCCTCAGCCATTGTAATCAACAGTTGGGAATTCTGGACGATGAAGTCTAAAACATCTGGAGGACCAAAGTTTGAGGACCACTGATCTAAAGGGATCCTCAAAGAGAGGAAGCTGTGGGTTTGCTGTCTTCTGGCCCTGAAAGTAGGACCAGATCTAATGGTTTCAAGTTACAGGAGATGGCAGGTTGCAACTGGACCTTAGAAGGAACTTCTTGATGGTAAGAGTGGTTCAGCAATGGAGACCAATTGCCGACAGAGATGGTGGGGACATCTTCAGAAAGACCCTCGATCGCTCCCTGCTGGGGATGATGGAGATGGAAACACTACGTTGAATGTGGGGTTGGAGCTTGATGACCTATAGGACCCCTTTCCAATATGATTCAACAATCCTGGGAACTTCAGATCTCTCAAAGTCATAGCGTTTTCATTTCCCTTCGACTTAGGGAGATGGTTTGTTGCTGTCATTCCTGAATTATGGTGGCCCTAAGGAAAACCTATTACAGTCAGCCGTCCATATCCACCGATTCTTTATCCATGGATCCTAACCATCCACAGTTTGGAAAATATTTTTTAAAAATAGAGCATTTCCAAAAAGCAAACCTTGATTTTGCCATATAGAAGAGACACCATTTCACTCAGCACCACTACATTTTGGTATCTACAGGGGGTCCTGGGACCAATCCCCAGCAGATAGCAAGGGCCCACTGTACAAGATTTGCTCAGAGGCCTTTGCCTTCCTCTGAGGCTGAGAGAGTGTGACTTGCTGAGCATGGAGTCTGTAATCCAACACTCAAACCACTGTGCATCCTCAAATATAAACCTTTCTTTAATCGGTGGCTCTGCAAACTCGTCACGGAAGAAAAGGCAGCAGAGCAATAGAAAAACCGCAGCATTTGCAACCCTTTTCGGTTGCAAAAAACATTCGCAAAGAGGGCAGGGGAATGAAGAAGGAATGAGGTCTCCTGCCAACAATAGGTTGTTTTTAGGCCACCCTCTCTGCGGTTTGTACCCAGAGGAGACGGATCAAGATCTCGGCAGAGAATGATAAGAGCGACCACAAGAAGGAGGATCATTACAGAGAGTCCTTATCTTATCTACCACACAAGCCAAAGAAACATGGTTGAAATGAAAAGAGCTGGTGTGATTTGATATCAGACGCCAGAGGAACTGAAGGGAAAGGGATCAGAGTCTGCCAACAGATCTCTGGTCAGTTTCTAGTAGATCATACTATCCTATATTATATTATATTAGACAATCTAGGAAACCCTTTGGTTGCTTGAATTATTGCCAGGAGTGGTAGTCTAGATCACAGATGGGATTCATGCATCCCTGCAAGATGTTGGACTGCAATGCCCAGCAACCCCAGTCAGCATCGCCAATGGGAGTTGGAATCCAATCATATCTGGGGGACCATGCGATGGCCAATATTTTAGAGTGCTTTGTGCTCTGATGTTTTGCCTTAAGGGCCCCATAAATTGGGAAACATCGTGTGTCTCAGTGTTGGACTCTGACTCTGGAGTGTTTACAGTCCAACACTGGCTGGGATTTACAGTCCAACGCTAGCTGGGACTTGCAGTCTAACACTAGCTGGGACTTGAAATCCAACACTAACCGGGCTTTACAATCCAACACTAACCGGGCTTTACAATCCAACACTGGCTGGGATTTACAATCCAACACTGGCTGGGATTTACAATCCAACACTGGCTGGGATTTACAATCCAACACTAGCTGGGACTTGAAATCCAACACTAGTTGGGACTTGCAGTCTAACACTAGCTGAACCTTGCAATCCCACACTAGCTCAGATTTACAATCCAACACTAACTAGCACTTGAAATCCAACACTAGCTCAGATTTACAGTTCAACACTAGCTGGGACTTGCAATCCAACACTATCTGGGATTTACAATCCAACACTAGCTGGGACTTGTAGTCTAACACTATCTGGGATTTGCAATCCAACACTAGCTGGGATTTATAACCCAACACAAACTGGGATTTGAAATCCAACATTAGCTGGGATTTGCAATCCAACACTAGATGGGACTTAAAATCTAACACTAGCTAGGATTTGCAGTCCAACACTATTTGGAACTTGTAATCCAAACACTAGCTGGGACTTGCAATCCAACACTAGCTCAGATTTACAATTACAACACTAGCTGGGCCAACCATCTCTCGAGGGCTGCATCCTTCCCACAAAAGGCCATGAAGTGGCCTGTCCAAACCAATGGCCAACTGGGGGAACCGAAACCCTTGCGTGGCTCTATATATGTTTGCAAAGGAAATTGCTCAGCGGCACGTGAGTCCTTCCCACTCGGGATCTGGAGCCCTTGCAGCAAACCTTGCGGTCTCAGGAGGCTGCGCGGAAGCCCATACGTTTCGGTGGCACTGGGGGGAAATATTAAAAAATAGGTTATGTGAGAAAACCACAGTGACGAAGCTCCCGCTGTCTTCGCTCAGAAAGTGTGGCTACGAGGGGGGAATAAAGCAAGTTTCCAGAACCGTTCAGCAGCAGAAGCTTGTGAAAGCGGAAACAACGCGGCACTTTTATTTTTCTTCTTTCTGTTTAAGAAAAAGACAGCAGCACTGAAGCCAAAACATTGGCCAGGTCAACTTTTACGCATGGAGAGTGGAAAGGACAGCGACGTGGGAGTCACACTGCAGAGTGCGTGGCCCATGTGGCTTATTACAACCCCCACGCTCTCATGCAAGAAACCATGCGCGGCTCGGAGGGGCATTTTCGGGTCCAACCTACACACAGCCCCAAATTTTCCCGCATGTGGGGCGGAAAGCCCATATGATGGTCCATGCGCCATCTTTTTAGAGCACCTTCCTGAAGGTCAAATGAAATGTCACTCACAAATATAGTTGGGATTGTTTAAAAATGTCTATTAACCGCAGACACAAAGGGGAGGAGAAGGACTCTACATTGCAGAATATACAGGGAGGATGTAAAGCTCCATACTATTCGACTGTCCCAATTTGGCTGGGATAGTCCAATTCAACCCTATGTAGAGCCATACATATATATTAGCTGCGTTTAAAATGTCCCAGTATCTCTCTCCTCCTCCTCCTTTGTCCCTGGCTTACTTCAATTGCTGCAAATTGTTGCAAGCCATTGCTGCAAATTGCTGTGAGCCACTGCAGCCTTTGCACTGAATTCGACGTGCAAAAGCATCTTACTCTCCAGTAACTCAATGGGGAAAGAGGAGAGGGCAAAATCTTGCCCTTCCAAGTAGGATCAGGCAAAAGCAAACGGCTGCATCCTCTCCTATGTTCTCCACGTTGCACATCTCTCCTTACAATATTTGAAGACTGCTTCCCAATCCCTTTCCCATTTCTCAATTGCTTTTACTCTAATGATCATGGATAATCCGTCTAGTTGTAACATATCCAGTTGTTGTTGTCATTGTTACAGTCAACCCTCCTTATCCACAGATTCAAGCATCCACAGTTTGAAAATATTCCCCAAAGGTATAAGTCCCATATAGCAGACCTTGATTTTCCATTTTATATGCACCGTTTTGCTGCGCCATTATATTTAATGGGACAATTATTATTATTATTATTATTATTATTATTATTATTATTATTTCTTTCCTTCAAGGCGGGGTGCAACATGCATTTTCCCCCTTATGCCCTCCAGGATGAGATTCTGGGACATTGCACAAAAGCCTTTTATCGGCAGAACAAGTAAACACAGATACAGAGCAAAAGATAAGAACTGACAGGTATTTTGCAAACAAAACGAATGATGTTATCCAGAAGGCCAGCAGAAAATCGACAACATCCTCGGCCTTTCCCTTTGGCCTTACACACAACCGGATCCTGTTGTGGGTCCTCCAAAATCTCACAACTCAGTTGTGCACAGCGGCACTTATGCGCCGTTTGTGGTTTCCTCACTTCTAGCCTGAATTTGTGACTAAGTGTTTCGGGGGCCGTTGCCTGAGTCCTTTCCAAAACACAGCAAATGTGTGAGAGTCGTGCGTCTTTGCAGAGAGATATGAGTCATGCTTCCTGTAATGCGCCTGTTTGCCCTTCTCCGCCTCTGTGCAAAGCATGAGTAGGAGCTGGCTATCATTACCATATACACTTATCCCTCCATATTTGCTGGGGTTAGGCCTCGCAGCACAAGACCCCCGTGGATATGGAAAAGCCACAAATAACAAAAACAACATGTTTTTACCTGAGAGGACACCTCTCTAGGAATCTCTAGGTCCTTCAGGGCAACTCTGTGGCCACCATCCGACAGACACTGGCCATAGAACTGCCCTGGAGGAGCTACAAAGGCCTAATAGAGTGTTCTCTCTGGGAATCTCTAGGTCTTTCAGTGCAACTTTTAGTTAAAGTTGACCATAGAGTTGCATTGGAGGACCTAGATATTCCTAGAGAGAACATACTGTATTGATCAAATCCATGAATAATCAAATCCGCCAATATCAAATATGAGGGGATGAGTATCTATCTATCTATCTATCTATCTATCCATCCATCCATCACACACACACACACAATAACATCTATACAGAGCAAATATTTTATCTCTTTTAATCATACCTGTTTGTCCTGAATTTTAAACACATCCATTTCAAAGGCTTTTATTTGCACTTAAAAATTATACCCGACTGTTTCATTTTGATACGGTTCGCTCTTCCTTTCCAATAAGGGATGCTCGCAATCTTACAAATAGGTGTATAAAATGTATATAACTATTATTATTATTATTATTATTATTATGCTTTATTTATATAGCGCTGTAGATTTATTGGAGTGTTTGGGTTGGTCTTGTCATTGTTGTTGCTGTTTTGCCTTATGGTTTGTCAACTGTAATAAAGGCTTGTTGTTGTCGTCGTTGTTGGAATAGCTATGAAAAGATTGCATGGCTATATCCATCCTATTCCTGCTGTTTTTTTGGTTTTTGGTTTTTTTTTTTTTTTTTTTGCATTTTTCTGCCCTATTTTTTGTTCTTTTTTGCATTTTTCACCCTGTTTATACTTTCCTTTTGCACCAATAAAAAGGTACCTGTTTTGGTCTTTTGTTTGGCACCTATAAAAAAGTATAGGTTTTGTATTTTTGTTTTGCACCAGTAAGAAAACACTGTATAGGCTTTCTACTTTTCTTTGGCACCAGTAAGAAAGTCTCTGTTTGGACTTTTGGGCAACAGAAAGTAAAGTAAGAAAGTAAAGGGTTTATACTTGTCTTTTGCACCAGTAAGGCAATATCTGTCTTATTCCTTGGTTTCGCACAAACAAGAAAGTATAGGATCGAGTTTGTACTTTTGTTTTGGACCAGTTTTGTTTTGTACTTTTGTAAGAAAGTACAGATTTTGCATTTTCTGTGTTTCCGGTCCTGCGGATTATAATCTCCTAATATCTCAAAAGAGAGATAAAATCTGCAAATGGAAAGTAATGCTCCATCATCTGTGAAATTTTCTTATGCTAAAATGTAAATTAAGAGTTTTCTTTCCTGTCTGGTTTTGCAAGCTAAGCAGGGTCAGTGGTGGTTAGTACTTGGATGGGAGACCACCAATGAATCCAGGTGATGTTTCAGAGGAAAGCACTGACCAAACCACCTCTGAGTCTTCTTTGTCTTAGAAAATCCTAGGAAACTCATGGGTTTGCCATAAATTCGTAAGAGATCTCATTCCTAGGAAACACATTTTAGGTCTAACCACTAGGCAGAACCTCCACTCCCCAACGCAGTATATCTTTTTAATCTCAGATGCTGAGAAAGTGGGACCTTCAAACCTTGTTTATGGCCTCATGAAGCAAAGGTAGCGAATCTGGGGACCCAAAATATTACTGGACTGTAATAATATAATCCTGGAGAGCCAGTGCGGTTTTAATGTCCTTGTCCAAGGCTCAATGGCTTGAGTGTTGGACTATGGCTCTGGAGACCAGGGTTCAAATCCCGACCATGGAAACCCACTGGGTGACAGTCTCTCAACCTCAGGGGAAGGCAGTGGCAAGCCTCCTCTGAACAAACCCTACATACACTAGGGTTGCCATAAGTCAGGCCACGCAAACCACTCAGCTCAAAGGTTTTTTCCATACGTAAAAGCATATAAAAAGTTATAGGGTCGGCACAAGTCAGACAAGACTTGAAGGCACACAACAACAACCACAACAACCTACCCTGATGGGTCCATGGCAGTTAAAGTGGGACCAAACTGCATCGTTTCAGCAGTGCAGATGCATCCAAAAGACGCTTCCAAGTAGCCCATTCCTCTGTATGCATTCACTTGGGAAGATAATGGTTTGAGTGCTGGACTAGGACTCTGGAGACCAGGGTTCGAATCCCAGCTCAGCCATGAATCCCAAGTCAGCCATGACTTGGGCAAGTCACACTCTCTCAGCCTCAGAGGAAGGCAATGGCAAATCTTGCCAAGAAAACCCCAGGATACAACTCTACATGCCTTAGGGTTGCCGAAAGTCAGAAGCAACACGAAGGCACACAACAACCCAGTTGTGAGTACAGTACTTTTCCACAAGTGAAAACATACACAAAGTTTTTGTGAAAACGCAAGTAAACTATGCATGAATTTTAAACCATTTAATACCAATCCATCAGAAAAAGACCAAAGGTACCTTAGGGTTGTCGAAAGTCAGAAGCAACACGAAGGCACACAAAAACCCAGTTGCAAGGACTTTTCCAGAAGCAAAAACATGCACAAAGCTATTGGGAAATTACACTTAAAGTATGCATGCATTTAAACTGATTTAAAACAAATCTAATAGGAAAAAAGACCAAAGATGTAGTCAGTAAGTACTTTTCCATATGTAATATGTGTGTGTGTAGATAGATAGATAGTGTTATTGTGAAAATGCAATTAAACTGTGCATTAATTTAAAACCATTTAAAACAAATCTAGTTAGAAAAGACCAATGGTGCCTTAGGGTCTCCATAAGTCAGAAAGGACTTGAAGGCACACAATAGCAACAAGAAGCTTCCCTGAAAGCATGCGGATGGAGGCCCAGGGCTTTTAAACTGGGATCAACCCGCATCATCCCAGCAGTGCAGATGCACCCAAAGCCTCTTGCAAGGCATGCATTTATATTTACATTTTGGAGCTTCCCTGGAGGCAGATGAGAGACAGCAATTTCTGGAGTCTCCCCATTTTTGGAGGGATGCTGAGCCCACTTACCTGGGAGAGGCAGAGCAAGATCTGGAGCAGAGTCCGGAGCGGACAGAGCCCCATCTTTCTTGCAGAGAGGAACCCAGGGAAACTGGTCACTTTGGAGGCAAGGCTTTGAATGAAAGGGCAGCCTCCAAAGAGGAGGAGAAAGAAGGAGGAGGAGGAGAAGAGGAGGAGGGCTTGGCTGGTACCATCTCCGCCTCTTTGCTCCTGGTCTGAAAAAACACTGCTTCCAGGCACATAGCTTCCCCACTTTCTCCATAAGAGTGCCTCTGAGCATGGGCAGAGAGCTCACTGAGGGTTGCATGCCTCCCTTGGGCCCAGATGATGCCCTTGAGCATGGACTGACAGCTTGCTAGGGGTTGTTTCCTTTGGTCCCCAGCAATGCCTCTGAGCATGGACAGAGAGCTCAGTAAGGGTTGCATGCTTCCTTTGGTCCCAGATGATGCCCTTGTGAATGGACAGAGAGCTGACTAAGGAATGCATGTCTCCTTTGGCTCCAAATGATGCCTCTGAGCATGGATGCCTCTCTAGCCTGCTAGGGATTGTGTGTTTCCCTTGGTCCCCAGCAATGCCTCTGAGCATGGATAGAGAACTCACTAAGGGCTGCATGTCTCCTTTGGTTCCAAGTGATACCCTTGAGCATGTACAGAAAGCTTGCTAGGTGGTTGCATGTCTCCCTTGGTCCCCAGCAATGCCTCTGAGCATGAACAGAGAGCTTGCTAGTGGTTTTACATACATTACATTTTTAAATGCATGTAGACGTTTTACATTTTTACATTTTACAATGGTTTGAATGGTTTGATTGCTGTTTTAAAAACTTTGTGCTTTTAATGTTTTAGGCTATTTTAACTTTAGACTGTCTGAAATTTGTTAGCTGCCTTGAGTCCCTGGACTGGGAGAAAGGTGGTATATAAGTAATCATCATCATCATGATTCATGTCTCCCTTGGTCCCTGACAATGTCTCTGAGCATGGACAGAGAGTTTGCTAGGTGGTTGCATGTCTCCTTTGATCCCAAATGATGCCTCTGAGCATGTACAGGAAGCTCACTAGGGGTTATATGTCTCCTTTGGTCCCAAAGGATGCCATTGAACATGAACAGAGTGTTTTCTAGGGGCAGAATGTCTCCTTTGGTCTCCAGCAATGCCTCTGAGCATGGACAGAGAGCTGACTAAGCACGTCTCCTTTGGTCCCAAATGATGGTTTGAACATGGACAGAGATAATAATAATAATAAGTATTATTATTATTATTACATTTATTTATACCTTGCTCTTCAGCCGAAATGCTATCAGAGTGGCTTACAATGTGTGAATTAGACATTTCCCTGCCCTCAGGCTTACAATCTAAAAAAGACAAGACACAAAAGGAGAAGGGAATGGCAGCAGGGAAGGGGGAAAGTCCAGCAGATCTTCTCTCTCTCTCTCGGAGGCCTCTCTCCCCCTCAAAATGGTGGTGGGAAGGAGGGCTGCCTGTTTGAAAGGGCAGCTTTTCCATAGGGAAGGTACATAGTACATCATCTGTGAAGATGTCAGCCACAGATGCTGGCGAAACGTCAGGAATAAACTCTGCTAGAACATGGCCACATAGCCCCCAAAAAACTATGGATGCCGGCCATGGAAGCCTTTGACTTTAGATGGACAGAGAGCTTGCTGGGGCTGCATCTCTCTTTTGAGTCACTTTCATTTCATCTCATCTCCATCATCTCAACCTCCAGTCTTTTCCATCCAAAGCAGGTGCCCAACCCAAGAGGGCCTGCCTGCCTGCCTGCCTGCCTGCCTGCCTGCCTGCCTGCCTGCCTGCCTGCCTGCCTGCCTGCCTGCCTGCCTGCCTTCCTTCCTTCCTTCCTTCCTTCCTTCCTTCCTTCCTTCCTTCCTTCCTTTATTAGTTCTTATTACTTCCTTCTTATTGGCCTGTTACAGACTGCCAAAATAAAGCTGCTTTGGGTCTCTTTGGAGGTACTGTATGCTGTTTAAATGATGCATGCATAAGAAGAATCCGAAAGCTGCACCAAAGCTGCACTCCAGTGCTTAGGAATGGAGTGTGGCTTAGGCGCAACCTCCGGACTCTTAGGACCCATGCATCATTTAAATTAAATAGCATACCTCAAAGAGACCCGAAGCAGCTTTATTTTGGCAGTCTGTAACAGGCCACAATTTCTTTACTACTCTTCCTTTCTCTAGCAATAGATGGAGATCATGAGTAGGTCCCCTTGAAGGAAAGCCAACATTCATGATCACAGGCCTCCGAATGAGGAACTCTGCAAAATCACTTTCCCATAAGAAGAAGGAAACAAAAAGTCTCGATTGGGAAACGCCAGCAGATCTCCTTTTAAGTTCTCCATTTGAGAATGCAAAGGATCACAGACCAGGCAACACAATAAAATATCCCACAATCTAAAGGCAGACTGCTTGTGGGATCAGCTTTGCAATGCACACCTTTCTCCTGATGCTGTTGGACTGTTGACTTCTAGCATTGCTTGCCACTAGCTGGGGTTGCTGGGACCTGCAGTCCAACAACTTCTGGAGGTCTACATGATCCTTACCCCTATCAGGAAGAAAGAGATGAAAAGAAAGAATTATATCCAAGCTGGACTTACTAGTCACAACAAGAGTGCCTTTTTCTTTGCAAAAGACTTGGGTATCACAACTGGAATAAAGGCCAAGTAATAATCCGAATTTCAGATGGAGAGCTAGGAAAGCGACCCAGAAAACTAAAGCAGCTGCATTACATCTAAACTAGTTTATATATATAGATATAGATTGCAAACTCTCTTCCAAACAAACACTGGAGGATACTCTCTGTCATTGACCTTACAGTAACTGTTCCAGAGGAGATGTGTTTATGAGAAACAGGGAGGATAGAGTTTGCAGTTTGACGCATTGCTTTAACTGCCCTGGCTCCATGCAGATCAAATTCGGGGATCTGTAGTTTTGCGTGACATTTACCTTTCCCAGTCAGAGAGCTCTGGGGCCACTGCGAACTACAAATCCCATCCCATAGGATGGGGCTGTGGCAGTTAAAGCGGTGCCAAAGTGCATGGTTTCTGCAGTGCTGATCAGACCCCCACAAATTTTGCTGTTTGGGACTTCAACTCCCAGAGGCCCCAGCTAGCCTAGCCAAGAGTCAGGAATTCTGGGAGCTGAAGTCCAAAAGATCTGGAGGACCAAAATTTGGGAAACACTAGATGTTGGGTGCCTAGCAGAGTGGAAGGTGAGCCCTGGCAGCACTTTGGGAGGAAAGGAAGAAAAAGTTCACCATACGAAGGAGATCGGGAGTTTATTCCGTGAATATCCTGGGGGGAAATTGCGTAATTATGCGGAACGATTTCACACAACGTTGCACTAAACCCGCCATTAAAGTAATAATATTTATATTTTCCCGCCTCTCCCAGATGGATCGAGGTGGGATTATAACCCAATAAAACATACGTGGCACAATGATAAAATACGATAAAGTGGACACAAAGAAGCATTAATGCTCATCTTTTTACTTTTGGAACTTCAGCGACAATGCGTTTCCGATGTCGTTTTATCTGCGCAATTGCATGTGATAATCATTCTGCAATTACTTGACATTTCCGCTTTAAATGCACTTTAATCTCTCTTTAATGCCAAAATCAACCCCAGTGTGATAAACACCGAACTACATGCATAGACCTTCCGGAGAGCCTTTGCAAGTTGCGGCAAGAAACGGAGCCTTGCAAAAATTACGCGAGCTGGAGATTTGCACCCAGCTCTTTCCTCTTTGGAGATAAGTTCCTCAAAACCAGAAAAATTATTTTGTTTTCTTTTTACCTTCTTTTATTCTGCATCCCCTTTTAACTTTTTCTGGTCTATATGACCATAATAAAGAACTTGAGAACTTGCATCCTTGTCTTCCAGCTGGAGATGAGCCGTCAAACTAAAGACTCGGGGTTGGGCCCTGAAATATAGTACCCAAATTGTGGTCTTCAAGTGGTCCCCTGTTACTCAGTGGCTGTAATATTTGCTCATTTCTTGCCACGCTTTTAGGGGCGGGAAGGATGATAATGGAACAGTAAAGCAGCAGACATTTTGTTGCATCACATAGGTGGTCCTTGGTTAGGTAAGAAGGGATCTTCCCCCGAAACAGCACTTCTGCTGCGGGGAAACTCATTTTCTCCTCCTGCACTTGAATCACCACCTTTTCTCAATAGGAAAATGTGACTATTTGCCACCCACGCTTTGCTGCGTACACACACACCAGTTGTGCAATCGGCACCCAAAGTCTTGTGCCTCGGACTCGTGCCAACATCGCCCTTTTGCAATTTCCATGCTCTGGGGGAAAGCCTTTTGCATGGTTAGGTCCCAAACACACTGCAGGAATGATCCAGTTTGAGACCGCTTTAACTGCCTTTGCTCAGTGCTAAGGAACTATAGGATTTCCAAATTGACCTTTAGGCTTCTTTGTTGGAAAGCTCTGGTGCTACAAATAAACTACAGCTCCCAGGATCGCCTGAGCCAGGGCAACTAAAGCGGTCTCAAACTGGATGGTTTCCGCAGTGTGTTTTGGACCTTCATCTCAAAGGTGCGCTATAAGATTCCTTTGCATTTGATTTCCAGTGTTGAGAGTCCAAATGCTCAAATCACTGTGGAGTTTATCACAATGGGGCTGATTCCGGCATTAAAGAGAGACTCAAGCGCAGTTAGAGCATCCCGCAAATGAAGCAGAAATGGTGAGCAGTTGCGCAAATGAAGTGACACCAGAACTGCATTATCGCTCAAATCCCAAAAGTAAAAAGATGTGCGCTAATGCTTCTTTGTGACCACTTTAACAGCGGGTTTTGTGTGATGTCGTGTGAAATTGTTTCCCCTAACGATGCAATTTTTCTGGGGATAAACTCCCATGATAAACTCCATCATCCCACATTACCGCCGTTCAAACTCGCTATATTTGCTCCAATAATTTGGAGACTTTACCTCTCTTCCTTCCCTAACTTTGCAAAGGTACTATCCAACCTTTGATATGTGACAACTAAGACATGTTCGTCTGACCACAAAGAAAAGAACGAGGGCAGAGAGGCAGAAAAGGAGGCAAACATGATTGGCGAGAAAGATCCCAGAAGGAAGAGCCATAACCGGAGAAACAAGATGTTCAACATTACATCTGAAAGGAAACCAGAGATCTATATATTATAAAATATGACAAATAAAATTGCAATATATATATATATATATGGATAGAGATATTAGAAATTGCTCCTATAGCCGATAACGGCTGCCAGAATCATTGAGTTGTAAGAGACTGCAAGGGCCATCCAGTCCAACCCCTCCTGCCATGCAAGAACTCTCCATCAAAGCATCCCTGACAGATGGCCATCCAGCCTCAGTTGAAAGACCTCCAAGGAGGGAGACCCCACTTGTCTAGCCCTGTTTGAAGCCTTTCTTTGGGCTCCAGGTGGGCCTTGGCTGCATCTTGCCCTCCTCCTTGCAGGCACACAATTGGGGGGCGCATGAATCAGAGGGGAAATATGCAAAACTGGACTATGACACACCTGGCCCAGGAGGACAATTGGGGCTGGGAGGCAAAAGGGGAGCAAAAGGTGGCCTCCAAACATTTGGGGGAAGGCAGCACAGGTTCACACACCACATCTGGACACAGGTGAGGGAAATATGAGAACAGGGCCTGAGGTTGTAGATTGACCACAATGACGGAGCTTGACATTGTCTTCCTGCAGGGCAGGGGATTGGACTACCGCGCTTCCCTGAAAATAAGACACTCTTATATTTATTTCTCCTCAAGAAGACACACTATGGCTTCTTTTCAGGGGATGTCTTATTTTTTATTAAGTATGGTACAACTATTGACATTTATTCAAACATAGCTAAGTCATCTTCTTCTGGAACATCCCTCCTTGGAAGTCTTTAAACAGAGGCTGGAGGGCCATCTGTCAATGGGGATGCTTTGATTGAGAGTTCCTGCATGGCAGAATAAAGGGGTTGGACTGGATCAGGGCCCTTCTAGGGGTCTCTTCCAACTCTAGGATTCTATGATGCTAATGATTCTAAACCCGGAATTCCATCCTGAATTTCTTGCCACTCCATTTCCTTTAGGAGCATTGGCCCCAATCATTCTCTTCCCTTCCGTTCCATGCCAGGCCTATCGCTATGTCTTATTTTCGGGGTATGGCTTATATTGCACAAATGCTTAGAAATCCTGCTATGGCTTATTTTATGGGCATGTCTTATTTTCGGGGAAACAGGGTAGGTGCCCCTTGGGGTCCCTTCCAACTCTAGGATTTGATGGTTCGAGGAAATTTGTTACGAACAGTGCGCAGTTTGCCACCTGAGTCTTCCTTTCCTCCATAGGAAAGGTAGAATTGCATTGCCTTACAAGGGTAACTTAAGAAAGACGAACTTCACTCCTTTTTAGGGTGCAATGGTAACTTTTCCTGCCATGGAATCATAGGATCACAGAGTTGGAAGAGACCTCAAGGACCCTTCTCAGCCTTCCTAATGCCGCGACCCTTTAATACAGTTCCTCATGTTGTGGTGACCCCCAATGGACAGAGGAGCGGTGTCTTGGTTCCTAAGACCATTAGAAATATGTTCGTTTGACCCCCAAAGGGGTTGCGACCCACAGGTTGAGAACTGGTGAGCTAGCATGCTTTCCAAACGCTGGTCCTCCAGGTGTTCTGGACTTCAATTCCCAGTAGCCTCAGCCATATTGGTCAATGGTCTGGGGTTCTGGGAGCTGAAGTCCAAAACACCTTGAAAGTCAGAGTTTGGGAATCACTAAGTCCAATCCCAAAAAGTGATGGGAAAAGGGAGAAGGAGTATCACTTGGTTTGAGTTTGGGCTCCTGGTGTGTCTCCGGCTCTCTTGCGTAACAAAGAGGAGAGAGTGTTATGTACCGTTGAATAAGTGGCTCTCCGTATTTGCGGTATTGACTTTTACGGACCTGATTATTTGCCGTTTTGATCAATATGTTCTCTCTGGGAATCTCTAAGTCCTCCAGCGAAAGTCTGCTGGAAGTTGGCCATAGAGTTGCGCTGGAGAATCGAGATGTTCCAAGAGCAAACACCTCTCTAGGCATTTGTAGGTCCTCCAGCATGATTCTATGGTCCACCTCTAATATTTGGTATTATTGACATGCAATGTAGTAAATATCTACTTTTTAAAATGATAACTGGAATGATAAATAGAATCCGCTGCCTTGGAAGGTGGTGGCGTCTCCTGTTTAGAAGTCACTATTATTATTATTATTATTATTATTATTATTATTATTATGTTTTTCAAGAAAGGGTGGGTGGTTTTCTCTTTGCTTCCTCCAGGAATGCCTTATAACCATACGGCTTTGCATACAGAGAACAACTTGGAGCACAAGGATGAATTCGGCGATGGACAGAGATGAAGACATCATGGGAGAGGAACCCAAACCTCTCGATCACTACATACGGGAAGGTTGGCCTCTTTAGAGATGGAGCGGTGTAGCTGTTTGAGCATTGGACTCTGAACTTTTGGAGACCAGGGTTCAAATTCCCCTTTGGCCATGGCTGACCTTAAGCAACTCATACTTTCTCAGCCTCAGAGGAAGGCAAACTTGCTTTGACTGTGTATTCCTGCATGGCAGAAAGGGGTTGGATTTGAGGGCCCTTGAGGTCTCATCCAATTCTATGATTGTGAATCGTGCCAAGAAAACTCCATTAGGGTCACCATAAGTCAGAAATGACTTGAAGGTACACAGCCACAACACCGCAAGGTCTCTTGAGATCCAGTAGAGGCTGGTGGCTTCCATGTCAGTAGGGATGGTGAACCTACCCAAGAATTATGTCTCAAGGTGCTGAAATTGTCTATATCGGGCACCAGTAGCCAAAGCTCTTGATCAAATTTGTTGCTGTTGTGTGCCTTCAAGTCATTCCCAACTCATGGCAATCCTTTGTTGTTGTTGTTAACTAACCTCAAGTCGATCCTGACCCATGGCGACCCTGTGGATGAGACATCTCCAAGACCCCCTGCCCTCCACTGCTTTCCTGCAAATCCAGACCCATGGTCTGCTTTATTGAGTCTATCCATCTGGCATGTGGCCTTCCTCTCTTTCTGCTTCCCTCCACCTTTCCTAGAATTATTTTTTTCCCCAGTGAATCTTCCATTCTCATGATGTATTTGGAGTATGACAAGTTTGGTCATCTTCGGCCTGGTACATACCTGTGAAAAAGGCCAGACTGGACGTGGCCTGTTTCCCTCCAGAGAGATGCCGCAGCAGCCAAACTATGTGGTGTCCTCCTAGAACGAAAAGAACCTGGAAAAACCGGGTTCTTTTTGGTGCATGGGGACGTTATCAGTGTACCATTGGCGCACTGTGATACATCCAAGATGCAGGCGTGGCACCCCGCAGTGTGGACACTTCATACTTGCTTCATACACACGTACCACATATTCACGGTGCCAGGTAAAGATGGCACCGTCCATACGTGTTAGGGTTCCAGAGCGTGGAGATGCTGCATGCTCTGGAACCCTAATAGCAGCAGCGGCATGGCACTTTTGGGCCGTCTGTTTCGGGCCTTAGCTTCCAGGGAGACTTCTGGCTTGTTCTGCTCTAGGACCCATTTGGTGGTCTTTTTGGCCATCCATGGGATCCTCCAACCTAGATGGCAATCCCAGTCATCTTCAATATTGAAGAGTTGTCATAAGGAATAGAATCATGGAGTTGGAAAGTAAGAGGCCATAAAATACAATTCCCTGTTCAATGTAGATAGAACATCTCCAGCATCTCCAGTAGGTAGATATCCAACCTCACAGCCTGAAATGAAGCTGAGATGGATGTCTGCAATTGCATAAGTCCTTCACTGTTCCTACAGGGCTGAAGCAGTTGCACCAGGAACAACTTCTCTGCGACACAACCATCGTGGCCAAGGGTGAGCGATTTCCTTGCCACAGGTGCGTTTATGTTTCCATTTTTGATTCAGACTAGAACCGCTGGAATCCATAGCATCAGCCTCATTCTCCAACTCTTTCTTTCTTTCTTTCTTTCTTTCTTTCGAAAGAAAACCTAAACAAATACTAAAGTGAAGACACTTGCTCGGGGAGGCAGGATTTCCAGGATGGACAATATCAGAAACTGAGACAGCAAGATATTTTTTGAATGTTAGCAAGCGCTGTTTGGTGCTCTGCGCCTGCAGAAATAATCTGGCTTGACACCGCTTTAACCGCCATGGCTCAATGCTATGAAATTGCTCTGGTGCCCCAACCAAGTGCAATTCCTAGAGGCCCATCACATTGAGCCATGGCAGTTAAAGTGGTCTCAATCTGCATTATATCTGCAGTGCGAATGCAGACATCGGTAATTGTGAAATGAGTGTCTAAGGCTGACTCTGTTCCTTCTTGGCACCAGGATGCTCCTCGCGGCCATCAACCCCTACTTCCGCGCTATGTTTTCAAACTGTTTCCGAGAGTCGCAGGATGGGGAAGTTTTCCTGCAGGACATAGATCCCTCCGTTGTTCAAGCTGTGGTCAACTATTACTACACCGAGGAGATCGCGCTCGTGCCGGAGACGGCCGAAGGCCTGTTTGTAGCAGCCAGCAGACTCCAGATCATTCCTCTGTTAGAAAGTTGCTCCAGGTAAGTACTTAAGAACGCAGCAGCCTTGAATGCTAGAACCCTGTTTGCAAGCAGACTTCTTTCCAGGTTCTTTCCAGCTAGAACTGAATATTGCAAACATAAGCACAATTCAAGCCCCAATGAGAGCAAGCATGGTGCATGGTTTGAACGCTGGACAACAACTCTGGAAACCAGGGTTTAAATCCTGCCTCGGCCATATAAAAACTCATTGGGTGCCCTTGGGCAAGTCACTCTCTCTCAGCCTCAGAGGATGGCAATGGCATCCCTTGAAGAAACATGCCAAGAAAACCCTGTGATAGGTTTGCCTTGTCGGAATCGACAACGACAACAAATATTTCTAACAACAACACAGCAAACTGTATACAGGTTGAGTCTCTCTTATCTGAAATGCTTGGGGCCAGGAGTGCTTTGGATTTTGGATTCCCCCCCCCCCCCCAGATTTTGTAATTCTTTCAATATACATTGGGCCCTTGCCATCTTCTGGGGTTTGGTTCTAGGATCCACCGTGAATACCAAAATCTGTGGGTGTTCAAGTCCCATTAAATCCAGTGGATAGTAAAATGTTGTCCCTTATATATAAAACTGCTCCCCATTTAGGAAGGTGACAGTCTAGGAAGGGAACCCCAAAATCTGAGAGCATAGAATCATAGAATCGTAGAGTTGGAAGAGACCTCAAGGGCCATCCAGTCCAACCCCATTCTGCCATGCAGGAAATCCAAATCAAAGTATCCCCGACAGATGGCCATCTAACCTCTGCTTAAAGACCTCCAGAGAAGGAGACTCCACAACATTCCGAGGAAGGAGTGTGTTCCTCTGTCGAACAGTCCTTACTGTCAGGACGTCCCTCCAAATGTTGAGCTGGAATCTCTTTTCCTGCAGTTTGCATCCATTGCTCCATTGTGTCCTAGTCTCTGGAGCAGCCGAAAACAAGCTTGCTCCCTCCTCAATATGACATCCCTTCAAATATTTAAACAGGGCTCTCATATCACCTCTTAACCTTCTCTTCTCCAGGCGAAACATCCCCAGCTCTCTAAGTCTCTCCTCAGAGGGCTTCATGGTTTCCAGGCCCTTCACCATTTTGGTTGCCCTCCTTTGGACAAATGGCTACAGTTTCTCAATGTCCTTTTTGAATTGTGGTGCCCAGAACTGGACACAATATTCCAAGTGGGGCCTGACCAGAGCAGAGTAGAGTGGCACTATTACTTCCCTTGATCTAGACACTATACTTCTAGAGGAGGCTTTCTATTATACTCCACATCAGATGTATGCAAGAAAAGGGCCTCTCTGGAAGATTTCAAACCCTGGGCAAATATAGTCCTTCAATTTCTCTTGGTTTTCTTGGGCAAGGAACACTCAAAGGTGGTTTAACTACTGCACTTGGTATCCCTTTGGTGGTTCCTGTTGCACTTGGGGCAGAGAGAAGACCCTCTCCAGACGACCTCCAAATCAAAGTGGGCTCAGATAGGAGAGTATACGATCCTTGAGAAAAAGCCTGGACCTGAGCCGTAGAGGGATTTATAGTCACGTTCCCTCTTCAAAAGCTTGTATTTTGTGCATTTTAGTGGGCCGATAAAGGTCTCCCTGTTTGGTGGACTTTGGGTCTTATTGTGCTTTGCTCCAACATGGCTCTCCTTGCGTGTTTTCTTCCTCCAGGTACCTCTTGGAGCACCTCTCCTCCGAAAACTGCCTCCGCCTCTACGAACTGGGTTACGCGCACAACGACCCGGCTCTCTTCCAAGAAGCCAAGGTCCTGGTCAACCTGTATTTCAGACGCCTCTCCCAGGAGGACAAAAGCTTTCTCGACTTGGAACCCAGCACATTAACCAACATCATCTCCTCTGACGGCCTGGTGGTCTCGTCCGAGTTCATCGTTTACAGCGCCGTGTGGCGTTGGGTGAGGGCCCAAAACACCATCCGTTTCCCCTTGCTTGGGCAGCTGATGGCCTACGTCCGTCTCCCGCTATTGACCCAAGAAGAGCTGAGAGAGGTCCAGGCCGAACTGACCTGCTTTCGGGATATCCGCTTGCAATGGCGGCGCCTCAACCGGCAACAGCGGCTCCAGCAAAGCCGAGGCCTGCGGCGGGGGATGTATGCCAGCTGGATCGTCTGCGTCGACCTTTTCAACATAGAGGGTCCGGAGCTAAAAACGAAAGATTTCCAAGTGGCCTGTTATGACCCGCAAACAGACACATGGGACAAGCTGCCCCTCTTAAAATGCCTCTACTGCGCCCGCTGCGTGGCTGTGGGCGAAAAGTTGTATGTCACAGGAGGGGTCCACACCAACAACACCCATTCGGATCATTTGCATGAATTCAACCCGCTGAGGGGCCGCTGGACGCAGCTCCCGTCCATGTCAGTGTCCCGAGCGTCCCACGGCTTTCTCGCTTGCAACCAGAAACTCTTTGCCGTGGGAGGCTGGCTCAAACACAAAGAATACCTCGCAACGGGCGAGTGCTACGACTTAGCGGCGGGGTCCTGGTCGCCCATCGCCAAGATGCCATGCAGCCTCGGCCATTCTGCTTGCGCCGTGTTGAGGAACAAGATCTACCTCATCGGCGGAATCACCAACACGGTGCGCTCGTGGTACGCCTCCCAGAAGGTCCTGATCTACGAAATCGGCTCGGATGTCTGGAGCCAAGTCTTCCTCGATAACGAGTGCTATGGATTGGGCGCCGTGGCCATGAACAACGGGATCTACGTGATCGGTGGCTACTACTGCAGCTGGGTCAAGTATCACAGCAAGCGGTGGCTGGATGCCAGGAACCCCTATTGCTCCCGGAAATGCTTTTTCCTAGACGAAAACGGCAAGGTGGACAAGAGCGTGAGCATCCCGAAGCTGCCAATTGAGCTGGCCGGAGCCGGCGTGGTGCACTGGAAGCACCGCATCTACGTCCTGGGTGGAGAAAACACCTATTTGTATAAAAACCTAGACGGAGAAATGAAAATACAGTATTACAACACGGTTTACTACTGGGAACCCGGGGCTACAAAGTGGGTTCTGTGCCAGGAAAGGCTGCCGTTCACCCGCTGGGGTCTCAGCGGCTTTGGCTGCACCACCATGAAGCTCCCCAAGAAGCCCATCCTGGACCTTTTCCGGAAGCCCTCCGTGGCCCTGACCGCCATCGAGGTGGCGAGCGCTTCCTGATGACGCAGGAAACACCGCTCCTTCACCCTCGCGAAATGGCTTCCGCGGGGAACACCTGAGAAACCCGAAGGCCCTTAAATGTAGAGGTATAAAACAGAATGACTAGCACTTACCAACCTTCTAACTTTTTTTTTTTTTGTCTTCTCTGGTGTCACAACAAACTAAAAATCCCAGTATTTCATATGATGGAGTCATGACAGATAAATAAGTGTCAAACTGCATTAATTTTTTGCAGTGTGGCAGCAGCCTAGGTCTAAGACAAACCTGGGTCCTCCAGATGTTTTGGAGTCGAAGTCCAAAACACCCGGAGGGTTAAAGTTTGGGAACGATTGGACTGATACCACGGCCGCAATCCTGTATGGTCAAGAATAGCGTAGCTCTGCATAGAGAAATGCACCACAAATGGACATGCGCTGACCCTAAAATGGCATCCACTGAATAAAATCACGGTTTGCTCTCTGGGATTAATTTTTGTCAAGTGTTTTCAAGCCGTGGATGGTCAAATCCGTGGATGCAGAGTCTGTGGATACGGCGGGCCGACTGTTGAGCCGAAGATGCCATATTTTTTGTGCCGATTTTTGCATATTGGCAAGCCACGGATGGTTGAATACGCAAGTGAGAGACGGACTTATGCCTGCTTATACTACTGAAGGATGGTGTTGGTGAAGCAGTCTTTGTTGCCTTCCAGCAATGGGGGGGGGGGGAATTACAGTCCTGTTCAATGGCTTGGGGTTATATATATATGGTAAGGGTTTCCCCTTTGACAAGGTTGCCAAGTCACGTCCGACGCTCGTCTCCGTTACTGAGCCAAAGGGCCAGCGTCGTCAAAGATGGCTCCCTGGCCATGTGGCCGGCATGAATGCGCCGGACGCGGTTGCCTTCCCATTGAGAAGCGGCACCCATTTCATCTGCTTGCACTTTTGCACACTTCCAAATTGTTAGCACGGAAGAAGCTCACTCCGTCATACGGTGCATGGGCCTCAAACTACCAACCTTCCCTGATTGTCAGAACTGGAAATCTTAACCACTAAGCCATTGTGTCCCATTGTGTATATGTATGTGTATGTACTTGTGTGCCTGTATATGTGTGTGTGTGTGTGTATGTGTGCAGATGTATGTCCGAACACCTATGCTCTTTCTCTCTCTTTATATATATATATGTGTGTGTGTGTGTGTAGGGGTGTATGTATTTATGGCATGTATATATACACACCTATACATACATATGTGTATATATGATATGTACAGTCCGTCCTCGTCTTACGCAGGGGATCCCTCCGCGTAAGGTGAATTCCGCCTATGCTCGAGCCCCATTGGAAACAATGGGGCTCATGCGCGGCGGCGCGGCGGTGCAGGCGCGTGTGGGGTGCAACGGGCACGCGAGCCCATTCAATTGAATGGGACACGCTGCCCCTTCTGCCCCGCGCGCGCGCCGCGGCTTAAGCACATATGCTCAAGGCTGTGTATGGCGCACCCGCGTATGGCACGGGCACACTGTATATGTATGTGTGCGTGTATGTATGTGTGAGTGTATGTGTGTGTATATATACATATACATATAGAAACACTTATGCTCTCTCTGTGTGTGTGTGTGTATAGGGGTGTGTGTATATATGATATCTACATATACACACCTATACATATATATATATATATGTATATATATGTTGTGTATATGTGTGTCCAGGGCTAGCCTGATGGAAGAGGCTCCTCCCTCCTTAACTGTCATCTTCTGGCCTGAGAGGGAGTGATCAGGCAGGCCCAGCTCCACCAGGGCTAGCCTGAAGGAAGAGGCTCCTCCCTCCTTAACTGTCATCTTCCGGTCTGAGAGGGAGTGATCAGGCAGGCCCAGCTCCACCAGGGCTAGCCTGAAGGAAGAGGCTCCTCCCTCCTTAGCTGTCATCTTCCGGTCTAAGAGGGAGTGATCAGGCAGGCCCAGCTCCACCAGGGCTAGCCTGAAGGAAGAGGCTCCTCCCTCCTTAACTGTCATTTTCCGGCCTGAGAGGGAGTGATTAGGCAGGCCCCGCTCCACCAGGGCTAGCCTGAAGGAAGAGGCTCCTCCCTCCTTCACTGTCATCTTCTGACCTCCTATTCCCCTCCAGCTATGCTCTGACTGTGTGGGGGAGAGGCTTGCGCACCCTAATGATGTTGTGAGCTATGTTGGCGGTGGTATAATAGCCACCGGCAGGGACTCCCATGCCCGACAGGTCACAACCGAAGGGTCTGACCAAGAGCGCCAAAGGGCAGGATGGGCTCTCTAGCCTTATGGCCTTGCTGCCACCGTCCATGCTTTTCAAGGCCTCAGCAGAGGAACCTCTGGTTTAAAGGGTGAGGCCAGTTCTGTGCACGCTGCGCTTCACCATAAAAACCCATGGCACAGGCTCCAAGGATACATCCAACGTCATCAATACGCTTCTAGAAAGCACTCATGAATCCTTCCTGAATCTTCATTCGCGAAGTAAAGCCAAGAACAACAACAACAATAATAATATGTATGTGTGTGTGTGTGTGTGTGTGTGTAGTGTGTGTATACACACACACATATATAGACACATCTATGCTCTATCTATCTATCTATCTATCTGTATGAGTGTGTGAATAGGTGTGTGTGTGTGTGCATATATATATGGTGTGTGTATGTGTGTGTGTGTTTGTGTATACACACACACACACACACACACACATATATGTCCCCCCATGGGGAAAAGGCAGGCTACAAATACTTGAAATAAATAAAATAAATATTAAAATAAATACACACATACACACGTGTGTGTGTTTGTGTGTATATGTATGTATATATATGTGTGTGTATATTTATTTATATATAATATATAGACAGATTTATGCTCTCTCTCTCTTTTTGTATTGATAGGTGTATGGGTGTGTGTGTATGTATACATATATATGTCTAAGTATATATATATATATATATGGTGTGTATGTGGTATATATGCACACACACATATAATAGCATAAGTGTGTGTGTGTGTGTTTGTGTATATATGTCCCATCATGGGGAAAAGGTGGTATATAAATCCTTGAAATAAATAAAATTAATAATAAAGTAAATAAACACATACCTATATACACACGGACACACACACACACACACACACATAAATACACACACACACATGGACACACACACACATATCTACACATACATACACACACATATATATTTATCTGCAGACACAACATATATATACATAGCGCTCTCTAGTTTTACCCGGAAACTGCGGCTCCACGAAAGAGGCGGACCTCTAACTATTCCTAACTCTAAAGAGGGGATTCGCTCCGCCCCTTTACTGTGGCGCGCGAGGGGCGGGGCGGGGCCTGAAGGAGGCGGAGCCTCCGTCGCTCTGAGAAGGCCGGCCCTCGACCAAGCGAGGGCGGGGCCTTTTAGGAGCGGGGCTGCGTGGGCCGCTTCTGATAGGTGATTGGTCAGAAGCGCGAGAGGGGAGGGGCTAGAAAGGGGCGTGTACGGCGCGAGGCGACTGCGGCCTAGTCGGCCATGCTGCAGCTGCGGGACTCGGCGGAGGGCTCCGCGGAGGCGGCGTTGCTGGTCCCCGCGGGGGCCGAGGCGGAGGTGCCCTTCACGCCTCCGGGGGAGCTGCCGGCCTCGCCTTCCTCCTCCTCGGTGCTGCTCTCTCCGCGGCAGACGCTGCGGCCCCTCTCCGTCCGAAACCCCACCCGAAGCGGGCGCCTGAAGGAGTACTTCGTCTTCAGGGTGAGCAGCAGCGACTCCGGGGGCCTTCGCTGAGGGACCCAGAGGAAGGAAGGCCAGCCCAAGACTAGGTCGAGTGTCTCTGGGTCGAGGGAAGAAGGCAGAGTGCCTCGCCTCGAATAACACTGGCTCCAGTTCTGGGCACCACAGAAATCCTATCAGGGACGTAGCCCTGGTACATATATATAATGCCCTTCCATGAGAAAAATGAATGGTGTGTGCTGCTGCGCCGCCGCCGCACTCAAGCCCCATTATAATGGGGGCACTTCGTCTGGACCCCCCCCCTTCCTAAAATCCTAGCTACGTCCCTGATCCTATCATGAATATTACTATTATTATATGTAATTATTATATTTAATAATAATAATTACTTATCTCTAGTTATTATTTATAATATTATATATAATTACTGTATATATAATATAAATAATAATGATAATAATTATTATTATTTGTCTTTAGTTCGGGGCATCACAGGATGATGATGATGATTATTATTATTATTACTACCCACCTGGATCCTCAGACGGGAGATGATGCGGGATACGAATGAATATTTTATCCTTATTTTATTATTATTGTTGTGTCCAGTTCTGGGCAAAACAATTCAAAAAGGACATTGAGACACTGGAGCCATGTCTCCAAAGGAGGGCAGCTAGTTTTCCCCCCTTGTCATGGACGGATCATTTCCTGGTAGAGGTGAAAATCAAGGCTTCTACCCAGATCCCCCCCGGGGGTGGTGGACCAGTTAGGATGGTCCACCCTCGAAGGCTGATGGAACCTGAGAGGTTCCAGGAAGCCTTAGAGGGGCTCACGGTTGGAGATGATGGCGACTCTGTTGACGCCCTCACCGGTATTTGGAATACCGGTCTTTCTGGGGCTATACACAGAATCGCTCCCAAGCGTCCTCTCAGGCCCGCTTCCAATCGTAAGCCCTGGTATACGGAAGATCTCCGGGCGAGGAAGCGGGTTCTGCGACGGCTAGAGTACCGTTGGCGGAAACACCTTTGCTTAGACGACAAGACTCTCCTAGACCGACTGTTAAAGGACTACGGAGAGGCAATACAAGCAACAAAGAATTCGTTCTATGGTGCTCGTATTGCGTCCGCAGAGTCGCGTCCGGCAGAGTTGTTCAGGGTGGTCAGGGAGCTAACTCAGCTCCCTCCTGCCCTGAACCAGATCCTTGAACCTTCTAAGGGCTGCTGTGACTTGTTTAATGACTTTTTCGTGGATAAAACTTCTCGTATAAGCGAAGGTCTGAACGCCGATATTATGGCAGAGCCTAGGGTAGAAGTGTCCAGAGCCTCCGCGGACTATGTTACACTGGATCAGTTTGAGTTGGTGAGTACCGAGGATGTGGACAAGATCCTCGGAAGTGTTCTGAAAACAACCTGCTCTCTTGATCCCTGCCCCTCGTGGTTAGCGGCCCAGGGGGGACCGGTAGTAACGTCCCTGTTACACCGGATAATTAACACCTCCTTGAGGGATGGGCGATTTCCATCGGATCTAAAATTGGCCATTGTAAAACCGATCCTAAAGAAGCCCTCCCTCGACCCCCTGGTTCATAATAATTATCGGCCTGTTTCGCTGCTTCCATTCTTGGGGAAGGTGATCGAGAGGGCGGTTGCGATCCAGCTTCAGATGGTCTTGGATAAAACGGATTATCTGGACCCATTTCAAACTGGCTTCCGGGCGGGTCACGGGGTTGAGACGGCCATGGTCGCCTTGGTCGATGATCTCCGTCTGAGCGTCGACAGGGGAAGCGTGTCCCTGTTGGTGCTCTTGGACATCTCAGCGGCTTTCGATACCATAGACCATGGTATCCTTCTGGGACGCCTGGCAGAGGTGGGAATCGGGGGCACTGCGCTCCAGTGGTTCCGTTCCTACCTCTCCGGGAGGTCCCAGATGGTGCAGCTGGGAGACGTGTGCTCCAGTGAGCGGACCCTTAAAACTGGGGTCCCTCAAGGAGCCATTCTGTCTCCCATGCTATTTAACATTTACATGAAACCGCTGGGAGAGATCATCCGGAGACATGGGGCGCGGGGTTATCAGTACGCTGATGACACCCAAATCATTTTCTCTATGTCTCCGACTGATGCAGTGACTAGGGATGGCGTCTCTCCTCTCGTGGCCTGTCTGGAGTCAGTAATGGGCTGGATGAAGGAAAACCGACTCAAGCTAAATCCAGAGAAAACGGAGGTACTAGTGATAGGTTCCCCTGGTCCAGGAATGGCGGTGGTTCCACCTGTTCTGAATGGGGTCACGCTCCCCGTGAAGGACTCCGTGCGCAGTCTGGGGGTGCTTCTTGACTCGTCCCTTCACCTGACTGCTCAGGTGAATGCGACGGTCAAGAGTACCTGTTATCAGCTTCGGCTGATTCGCCAGCTGCGCCCATACCTGGCCCAGAGGGACCTTGAAACTGTTGTACATGCTCTGGTAACTTCGAGATTGGACTTCTGCAATGTACTCTACATGGGGCAACCCTTATACCAAACTCGGAAGCTTCAAATGGTACAGAATATGGCAGCCCGGCTGGTCACTGGCGTATCCAGGACCAGCCACATAACACCTGTGCTTAAAGATCTCCACTGGCTGCCCATTCGCTTCCGAGCTCAATATAAGGCGTTGGTTATCACCTATAAAGCCCTAAATGGCTTGGGTCCAGGATTCCTAAAGGACCGCCTCTCCCCGTACAATCCGCCTCGCACCCTCAGAACATCTGGGCAGCAACTACTGAAGGTGCCTGGGGCTAGGCTAGCTTCCACTTCTAGAAGGGCCTTTACCACAGCTGCCCCAGCCCTTTGGAATACGCTGCCCACAGAGCTCCGCTCATCCACCACCCTGGCCCAATTTAGGAAGGATCTTAAAACCTTCCTATTTAAGCAGGCATTCCCCGACTAAATATCCTGTGGGCCTCCCTCCTCTTCCGTGGCCATGAGGATGGGCTATCGGGGCCTTTGCTATTGTTTTTAGATTGTATATTATTGATGTTGTATGTTTTTAACCTGTATTTGTTTGCACTTGTTGCATTATTGTACGCCGCCCTGATCTTTTTGGAAGGGCGGGATATAAATAAATTTTATTATTACAGTATTATTATTATTATTAAAATGGTGAAGGGCCTGGAAACCATGAAGCCCTATGAGGAGAGACTCAGGGAGCTGGGGATGTTTAGCCTGGAGAAGAGAAGGTTAAGAGGTGATATGAGAGCCCTGTTTAAGTACTTGAAGGGAGGTCATACTGAGGAGGGAGCAAGCTTATTTTCTGCTGCTCCAGAGAATAGGATCCAGAGCAATGGATGCAAACTACAGGAAAAGAAGTTCCACCTCAACATTAGGAGGACTTTCCAGCTTGTAAGGCACTGGAAGATGCTTCATTGGAGAGAGATGGAGTCTCCTCCTTTAGAGGCTGGATGGCCATCTGTCCCAAGGAAGGCTTGGATTGTAGCTTCCTAAATGGCAGAATGGACTTGGACTAGATGCCTCCGGTGGTCCTTTCCAGCTCTGGCATTCCTTGATTTCAGCCGGTTTTCTGCAGTGCGTTTTGGACCAAAATACCTTCGAAATTTCTCTTCTTGCGACGTTAAGCGGAAACGATCTTCTTCCCCCTGCCCTCCAAACGCCAAATGGCCTTCCATAGGCATTTAAATAAACCTGTTTCCCTTTTCCTTTAAGCCAGGGACGATAGAACAGGCTGTGAACGAGATCCGCGTGGTTGTGATGCCCACCGAAGACGGAGAGGTGCAAAGCGTTTGGCTGCTGACTGAGTAAGTAGCAGAACCAATGGTGAGTGAAAAACATGGCATTGCCCTCCGCCCCTTCCTTCAAGAAAGAAGGGCTTTGCCTTTGCATTTCACCTCACAAAGACACAAACCGCACACAGTTGCCTTGTGATTCAGCAAAAGGAGGACCTTGGCAGTTAGGCAACTGACCATGCCACTCTGGGCATGAGAGAGGTAAACACTGGCTACTTCTGCTTTGGTCGAATGCCCAGCCTGAGTGGTTTTGAGAGAGGCACCAGAGCTTTCAAGGGTCGGCCCAAATGGTTTAAGACACCCGTTGCTATACTTTACATATTAAAGTATTCAAGACTCTCCCAAGTGTTTTAAAGGCGGCTTATTTCTCTTGAGAGTGGTCCGTTGGCACTGGTTTTAGGAGGCAGTGGGATCACTAATACATTGCACAAACAGTCCCTGCGCCAGAGGATAAATGGGCATAAATCAGACATCAGGAATGGGAAATACACAAAAGCCAATGGCAGAACATTTCAATCTCCTTGGGCATTTCATCTCAGACCTCAGAACAGCGGTCCTTGAATGAAGGAACTACAAAGATAGATTGGGAAGAGAAATAGCAGAATTGGAATTCATCCACAAACTACAGTCCCTCAGCAATGGATTGAGTAACGACAATTGTTTCCTGACACACTACACTCGCTTCAACACTATTGGACACCATCCTCATGGGGATGCCCTACATATGCAAACATTACAGCACTATATAAATCAGTGTTAATAATAAGCTATTCCCCTCACCACAGGCTTAGTCCCATTGCAAAACTAGATCTCCCACTTCCTCTCCATGCGCAAAGACCAGTTTCCTTCAAACTGGACCCGCGACATCATTTCCATACACAAAGGATTTGTAATCTGAATTGGCATCCTCACATACCAATGGCATATCTATGTCTGGGCCTGGCTTCCACTCCACCAAAAAGCATCTGAGGAAGTAGACTGAAGTCTAGGAAAGCTGCTGCCAACTACTTTCTTTCAAAGGTGCTCCAAGATCCCTTTGCAGACTGATATACCACAAACAAGCTGACAATGGGCCTGAACAGACAGGCCAAAATAAAGCTGCTTTGGGCCACTTTGGTAGTGTGTTGTTTAAATGATGCATGCATCCTAAGAGGCTGGAAGCCATGCCAAAGCCATGCTCCAGCCCTAAGGATTGGAGCGTAGCTTTGGCGCAGCTTCTGGCCTCTTAAGATTCCTGTCTCATTTAAACAGCATACCTCCATCTGAAGCAGCTTTGTTTTGGTCTGTCTGTTTGGGCCCAATGTTACAATAAAAAGTAATTTCCAACTGAAACTAAGGTGGCCATGCACACGCCAATGCTCTGTTTAAAATAAAACAGATGAAGACAATGTAATTTCAGAGGTGGCTATTCTGACCTCTCAGTTTGGAGGCAGGTATTGCTGAATGAAAACCAACCATCTTGATTTGGCTTTTTCTCCCCGTTCTCAAGGATTGACCACTGGAACAACGAGAAAGAGCGCTTGGTCCTTATTACCGATTGGTCCCTATTGATCTGCAAATATGACTTCATCAGCCTTCAGTGTCAACAAGTGACCAGAATATCGCTCAATGCTGTCGACACCATTTCAGTTGGAGAGTTTGAGTTCCCTCCCAAGTCACTGAACAAGTGAGATCCGTCTTTGTTTTATATTTCTTTCCTTCCCCCCTTTGAATATTAATATCCTACAAAATAAAACCAATAATCATTCATAGCTCCTGGTTTTGAGTCAGTACTAAGACATTCTAATGCTACCTTGTCTGTTCCTGTTTAGCTCCTAGTCCTTCTAGAACGGCTAGCCTGGGATCAGCTTTCCATGTATGTTCCTCACTGGTAACTATGGGCCAGAATAAATCTGCTTTGGGTCACTTTGGAAATGTGTTGTTTAAATGATACATGCGTCCTAAGAGGCTGGAAGCCGCACTAAAGCCATGCTCCAGCCCTAAGGACTGGAGCGCAGCTTTGGTGCAGCTTCTGGCCTCTTAAGATTCCTGTCTCATTTAAACAGCATACCTCCAAAGTGATCCGAAACAGCTTTGTTTTGACCTGTCTGTTTGGACCCTATGTTTTGGAAGTTTTCCTTTTAAGGTTTACTTAAAGGTTTAACTGTAGCTATGCTTGTCACTTTCAGGTACAGACTTGTAGATGTGATGGTTGCATTAAAGCTGTCTTACGAGTGGAAACATGATTTCCTGTATTGGGTGGTATTCAGACCGGCGCTTTGCACCGACCTGGATATGTGCCAGGGTTGCCTCGGGGTATCCTTTACAGATGCCCCGCAACCCTAGCATGTAACTGCAGCGTCAAAATGGCGGTGCACTGTCTACATGGGCGCCGCCATTACGACATCACGGCCATGCCGCAGCCAAACGAGGCACGGGCATGATGTGTGCACGCCGCTGCAGGGCGCTTGTGGCACCTTTTCAGTGGCGCCGGAGGGAGCTCCGAAATGGAACTCCTTTCGCCGTGTGTATCGCTGGCGCAGCTTTTACACGGCTACGCCAGCGATACAAAAGAGAAAGGGGACGAGGGGCCCCTTTCTCTCTTTCCCCACTGCTGTCGGTGAAGCCCCAAGGACACCCCTTTCCAGGCCGTGGGGAAGCAGCATTTTGCCACTTCCCTGAGGCCTAGAGAAGCGGCAAATCGGGGCCTCCGGGGCTGCTGCTGTGGCTGCTCAGGCCCCAATCCGTCGGTGAAAGGGGTGGTCTGTATCCTGCCATCGTTTCATTTGTTGTAATGAAGTCTCATAGCCCTTGAGTGAGCGTGCTGTCTATCTTTTCAGGAGAGAAGGCACCGGAATTAGAATCCAGTGGGACAAGCAAAGCCGTGCCTCCTTCATAAACAGATGGAACCCGTGGTCCGCAAATGTGCCATATGCAACCTTCACAGAACATCCAATGGCTAATGCTGATGAGAAGATTGCGTCTCTTTGCCAAGTAAGGCGTTGCCATATGTGGGTTTTGTTTTGCCTTCTTGAAATCAAGTTAGTTCTTTGAATAGAAGGTGGAAAATGGTAGGATTTTGGTTCACGTGGCAGACCACTTTTTCCTTGCTGGATGTGAAGGCTGAAATCAAAGGATAGGACTGGTTATAGTGCCCTTAAAATTCCCTTTTCCCTCACCAGGCTTTGTATGCGTTTGTATGTATGGCCTTCAAGCTGCCTGCCAACTAATGGCCACTCCAGGAATTTCATAGGCTTTTCTTAAGCACAGAGTACTCAGAGCCAGATTGCCTATTCCTTCCTTTAAAATAGAGCCTACAGCGCCTGGTATTTGTTGGTGGTCTCCCATCCAAATAATAACCAGGGTTGACACTGCTTAAGCTTGAGAAATCAGATGGGATCTGTCGCCTTTAGGACGTTTAGGCCCCTTGGGTTTCCTTAGCACTAAATCCTCAGTGCAAAACAAAGAAGAATGTTGTGGGCATTTCCAACAGAGGCAAACTAGAATAAGGTAATGTGATGCTGAGCTTAAAATGGATTACTAGCTTGATCTGTTCAAGGTGATATTTATAGGTTTTCCCTGAATTGACATGATTCGTTCTGATTTTGCATTCTATCCTTTGACACCTTTTGCCACATCTCTCCTTAGTACGAAGGCTTCAATACAGTCCGTACTGCTTTACTTTTTGACTGATGCACAACTCACACGTATGTGTTTGCTTTAAAGTTGGAGAACTTCAAGACCCAGCTGATCCAAGCGGTGAAGAAGGCCCACAAGGACTGCCCTCTGCCTGGGAGGGCAAACGGAGTCCTCCTCCTGGAGCGCCCGCTCCTCATCGAAACCTACCTGGGATTGATGTCTTTCATCAACAACGAGGCCAAGCTGGGCTACTCCATGACAAGAGGCAAAATTGGGTTTTAAAAGCAGCCGTTACACCGAGGAAAAAGTGGAGGAGCGGACATTGTCTAGCAAACCCCTGGAAGAAGGCAGCAAGGGAGAGATGCATGTAGAGGGCTTTTCCATTTGTTTTATATATATAGCTGTAATAAAAATAATTTTTGATTCTTTTGGTCAGCTAAGGTAATACGTTCGATTGGGGTAGAAAAGTTTGAATCAATAGGGAAAATAATATAGAAACAAAATATTATCTTTCTTCGATGGAGGAAAGCCTTGCCTGCAGATGCATTAGAGCAGTTGGCGGTTCCATTTGTTCCTCCTCTTCCACTTTCTCTCCCTCTTTCAGGATGTTGAGGCCCTTGGCTCATAGCCCTCTGATGCACCCCTCTGAAAAGCAGCCTTGTCTGCTGTGGGTCTGGTAGGATTTCTTCATGAAGGGAATATAGGGATGGCCGACTTGTTGTCCTCTGGCAGTAGCAACACTCCAAATGTTTATAGTGTTTTCTGCACTGCTGCTTGTTGGGTAGAGAAGTGGCTGCCTTGTCCTCTTGCGTCTCTGCCTGAGGCTGCAGATGTTCAGCTAGCCTTCTTTGCGCTGCTCCTGGGCAGGAAGATAGCTGCCTCGTCCTCTGTCGGCTGAGGAGGGCAGCCAGAGACCCCTGAGACGCGAAAAATGGGGGCGCCCTCACCTCTTGAGCCCAACAGGACCACCTCAGGTGCGTCTTGCACACAGTCGCAACCGACTGAGTAGGCAGGCGCATGCCCCTGCCTTCACAGGGTCCTGTGCCAACTTTTTAGTTTCACTAACAGATGCTTGTCTTTTATGGGTCAACCCAAGATGGCCAGAAAGAGTAATTACAACCCCGAGTTAAAACTTGCTCTATATTGACTTGCTGTTATGAGCCCATGAGAAATACAGCTATCCTGTCATATCCTAGCTCACATTTTCTCTGTATGCGAGCGTCTCCGTAAAATTTCAGAGTGTATTGATGTTTTTCCCTCTTAAGGAAACATACGGTTATTGCAGACTTATATTCTTTTTAACATATGCTCCAAAGTTTCATTATGCCTGGATATACACTTTATCCCTCTGATGTGACTGAGGGAAAGTCTGTCCATTTTGGCAGGTCGTGAGCTGTTTTGCAAATGTGACTTACTTTGATTCTATAGCAGAGTTCTTTTCTGTACTTGCTTAGAAAATACACATTGAAATGAGGCTGAGTGATGATATATGCCTTTATATGATATATGCAGTACATACGTCTAACAATGGCTTATGGCAGTAGAGCATCACGAAAGCCTCACTGTGAACACATATGCAACAGTGTGTTGTTTTCGTATACAATTTTGCCGTGTGGGATTAAGTTTTTCTATTGATAGAAAAGGGATTTTTTTGATTAGCTTTATACTTTTTTAATTGAATCTGAATTAACGCCACCAAAGTATCATAGACCGCAAGGAGAAAGACTGTAGTCAGTTTATTGTCCCTTAAACTTGCATAAGCTCCCTTCTCAGAGTATATGAGAAGAGTGACATTGCGCTATCGCATGAAGGCCTTACAGCTGGGATCCCCTCCGTCACATGGCATGTATGTAAAAGTGCTTCAGCAGTTACTTATGCGCATCCTCCAAAAGTTACCCCAAGAAGCTCAGAAACTGTTCTGGATAGTTTGCCATTAGAGAAACTGAGCTATTGCCATAAAGAGGGGGAACGCGCCCAATCCATTTTCCTGGTGTCCATGCATGCGTACTTTCTGCGGATCCCACTAAATATCTCCTCTTTATGAAGCCAAACTTTCTATAGATTTCTTGCCAAGCTGCTATTCCTTGCAGGTTTCTTGTGACACGAAATAGCGATAACCTACATTTTATAGTGTGTACTCTTCTCAAAGTTGTTCTCTCTCTGAGACTTTGTGTAAAATTGATATGGTGCTGTAATGCAACTGATAGCATGCCTGGGTTGGGGCTTTTTGAAGCTCTATATTTATGCTTAATAAACATGGTTAAATGTCAATCTGGAAATTGTATGCGTCTGATTTGCAAAATGATTGAGAGCCTTAGTTATTACAGATCGCTTTCATTACGTGATCTAGGACTTCCACTGCAGAAATGACAAGATCCTTTAGGCTGTTTTTTGGGGGGATTTATGAAAGACTGTCCCTATGACTTTTCCCCTGGAGACCTCACTGATCCCCAAATGCTACAGGTGAAAGAAGAGAGACAAATGAATTGCAGATGGACATTTTCACGTTCTGATGTATTTTGAGTTTGAAGAGTCATGGTTTAACAAAGCTTTAACAAATCTGTTTATTGAAATATCCTCACAAAGCAGCTTGCAGACTGTTAAAATATACACAGAAAACGAAATGTAAAAGTTTGAAATTCAAATATCAGGTTCCCCCCTATTTATAAATACCTAAGCACACTGTTTAAAGTGCATTCACAGCAATTTATCCATCTTCCACCTTCTATATTCAGACTTGAACCACAAGTGCCCTGGCTCAACTGACCAGTTTCCTTTGCCTTTTTGCTTAATGTTGGAAAAGCAGTGTGCACAAACAATGCGCTGCTCCACTTCAACTTCGCTTTGCATTTTCACTTAGCTTTGGGTGCAGCTACTTCACCTCTTCCTCTTGTCTGTCTAAGAAACACATACAGAAGTTGTCCTTGCTCAAGAGAGCCAGAGAGCTACCGCTGGAGTGCCAACAGACAGAAGTCACCTGGAAGTCACCTGCGCACAGAGAGCAAAGGCGTTTTACTGACAAACCTTCCCCCCTAAACTTTGACACTGCTTTTTGCTATATGTTTGCTAGGGTTAGGGACGCAGGACCGTCGGGAAAGTGGGAAAACCACAAACAACACCTTTCTAGGAATCTCTAGGTCCTGCAAGCAACTCTGTGGTCAACATCGATCACAAAGTTGTAACCCACCTTGATTCTTTGTGAAAAGGTGGGCTATAAATAAATCATATTATTATTATTATTATTAAAATGACTACAGAATTGAGCTGGAGGATCTACAAATGCCTGGAGAAAGTGTTCTTTCTAGGAATCTGCAGCTCCCCGAAAGCAACTTCTGGCGAACGCTGGCCATAGAGCCGCACCGAAGGGCCTAGAGATTCCTAGGGAGAACACATTAAAGCAGCCCAAGTCAAAGCCGCCAAAGTGGAGGGCCGACTCCAAGGATCCACCAACCACTGCATTTTGGAAACAGAAAGGATACAGTATGAGAATACAGTATTGGGAGAAGAAGCAAATTAAATAAACATTTGAGCATTTAATTGAACATGCAACGGTTTAAAATGCAAAGCGGTAATAACACCAGTCTCACCACAACACCATTCATCAACATACTCCTCAGACCTTTCCACATGCAGTAAAAAAGATATGCGCAACTGGTTGAATGGGATTGGAAGTGTGTGCGCCTTTATAAGTTGCCTGTTGACTTATGGAAACACTATGAATTTCATAGGGTTTTCTTAGGGGCAAGGTGGATTTGTCAGTTCCTCCGAAATATCGCCATGAATTTCATAGGGTTTCCTGCCTCCATACAAATGGGTATTTATAATACTATCAAGTTTTCAGGCAAACATGCACAGAAGGCTCTTTGGGCTTTTAGGGATGGGACGACAGACATAATACTTGTATGTGCACAGACCACAGACACATAAGTATTTAAAGAAAGACAAGAACAGTTGTGTGACCTGCCACTAGGCCTGATGTGGCATCAATGGTTTGGCATCCTTACCTTCCATGGGCACCTGTACAGATATGCATCCAGCCCGGGACCACAGGTATACTCTGTTGTTCCCAGTACAAATGGCAAGCCGGGACTGGGAGGGATCCCACTGGAACAGATTAACGGGACAGAGCTGCTCCAAGATAACAAACAGCTTCATCTTTTGAACATCCCAGATCCAGACAGCATTAGGAACGTTATCTATTTAGAAGGAAACACCACACATTAAAGGATGTTTGGCACAATGCTAACAAGTAACTTTTCTAACACTGCTCCAGAGGCAGGGTTTGAACTCAAAGTCACTGGCATACTTTGGGTACACAGTGGCATACATTCAGCCGCCAAGGCACTAACCATTTCTGGTTGCCAAAAAGCAGTTATCGGAGCTGAAAGCCAACATCCCGACTCCGATTCTTGGATTGGCCCGGTCCACAGCAGGTTTCACATAATGCAATGAAACCGGGACTTGCATAACTTCATCTGGAATTTAAAAAGAAGATGTGGCAGGTGAGAAGAGAGACATGGCCACAGTGAGATCCTTTGGAGAAATCAGCAAATGATTAAACAGGGGTTAAAGGTGCCCCCTTCCATTGTGTCCAAAATTTCAATGATGCATTTTAAGTTTCTGTTTTGCCTTTCCCTTTGCTTATTGTCATATACAGCTGAATAATTTTTTGTGGTTTGGATAACTTTTCAAATACAATATTAAGAAAAGATATTCTATAGTTATAATACTAAGTGTTACTTATTATTGCAGATACCAATACTTTCCAAATTATTAAGTATTTTAATCTTTGTAGTCCACATAAAGGTTTGACTAAGTGTTTGTATCTTACAATTTGGTATCTTCCCTTGTACTATTAACCTTTCTTTCTTCCTTTTCTTCTTTTGGCTTATTTCACTGATACCTCACTATTCCTCCAATGTGGGATCTAAGGCAGCTTACAATATAAGATTAAAACATGATCCAGCCAAATGCAAGAGATGTTAGGAGAGGTATTGACAGACACAGAAAAGCCTCCATCCAAAAGTCTGGACTCCGCTTTGCAACTCAAACAGTCTTATACCAAATCTCAAATCTCTGGACTGTATCCACTATAGTTGTTCAAAGGCACATCTGTTTAATATAAAACGGTTTTATTAAAACACCCGAAGAGAGAAAGCCGGAGAGAGCGCTTGCTTACATTTACTCTTTGTGCTGAAGAGGGAGCTGGCCATTTTCTTGGAAGGAGGGAAAGCAAGTTTCTCCATTTCCACGGCTGGAGACTTCTCCGCTTCCTTATAAACAATCTGGAGAGAAAAGTCAAGTCAGCTCTGCACCTTTTACAACCGGAATGATAACTAGCTCCCTCGGTCCTGGGTTCGAAAGGAAATGAACGCAGAACTATCGATGGAAAGAGCAATTTGAGCAGAAGGGTTTCCATACAGTGAAGACAGAAGCTTGGAATAGTGGGATGGAAATCTGGATAAGAAACTCTTTCTGATCGAGGTCAACTATTGCCATTCACCAACAGATCCATTATTTATTTTATTTTTATCCCGCCTTTCTCCCAAGTTGGGACCCAAGATGGCTCACAACACACACACACACATTAAAACAACACTTTAAACAACACGGAGATTAACATGTAAATCATCTCCTCTCAACCAAGGATAACCCAGTAATATATATATGTGTGTGTGTGTGTGTGTGTGTGTGTGTGTGTGTGTATATGTGTATGTATGTGTGTGTGTGTGTGTGTGTGTGTGTGTGTGTGTGTGTGTGTGTGTATATATATATATATATATATATATATACACCTCACTCATCTCCATGCCAGAATTCTCTGAAGATGCCAGCCACAGATGCTGGTGAAATGTCAGGAATAAACTCTGCTAGAACATGGCCACGTCGCCCAAAAACCCCACAAAAAACTATGCTCATAGAACCATAGAATTGGAAGAAACCCCAAGAGTCATCCAGTCCACTCCATTCTGCCATGCAGGAATTCACAAAGGACCCCCGACAGATGGCCATTCAGCCTCTGTTTAAAGACCTCCAAAGAAGTAGGTTTCGGAGCATCCTCCTTGCCACTCTCGCAGTTGTTCCGACTTCTCTTTTTCAGTTTTTAAGGACACCGCAAAGGGCTCTGGAAGTATTAACTACTGTCCTCGGCTTCTGTTCTTTTCGCACACTCCCCTTCAATCATCAGGGACCCCTTCCCCACGTCTCTACTTACTATCTTTGGGCTGACAATGTTTACGGGATGCTCAAATTCGGCTATTTTCTTCCAGGTCACGTGGTTCAAAATGCGCACCTGATAAATAGAAGGGAAAAAACCCCACAAGTTAAAATAAAATATCATGAAACTTTGCTATTAAACAGATTCTGCTTCTCTTTTTGCAGGCTTTCAGAAGTTTACCTTTTCGTCAAAACTGCCGATTGCCAAGAACTGACTGCTGGGGCTCCAAGCGATAGATTTAACACCCAGGGACCATTCGTAGGCATTGTATGTGGACAGCAGCCGGCCATCGAGTGAATACAGCAGAACCTTATACTGGAAATAAGAGTCTGACATCATTACACTTTATACTTAATACAGAGTTTTATATTTTAAACACCGACAGAAGGTACTCTTTTGTCTCTGTCGCAAGGGCTTAGAGCAGGTCTCTCACCCATAAACTTGCCGATCAATGTCCAAACCCAAAAGGTCAAGCTGCTAGGCATTAAAAGTGTACTGTTAAGGTATGGTTTTTAAAGGCCAGGCAAATTCACAACAAGTATTCAGAGGGAGGTTCAAGTCAGAGAATATACACACTTTCTAGAAATTGTTGTCTGAAACAGTTGCCTCTTTGTGTGAAATCAATGCTCTGCATTTAAACACAACTATGTCCCAGTTTATATGCCACTGTTGTGAAGAGATGTAAAACATTGTATTGATAGATCCCATATATAGCTAGGACAACATCTGTATGTGTATGTATACATATATATGTGTGTGGTTTCCCTCACCTCAAGGCAGCTGTCCCAGACTGCTAATACGCAGCCGTTCGGAGCCCATTCAATCCCGACCATGTCCTGAGTTTCAGTTTCAAAGTGCTTCCATGAAAACAGAGATAAGGAAACAATACATTGTTATCTATAAATGATAAACCAGAGCTTCAAGCTGATTAGTAAACTATAAAGATATAGCCGTGTTAGTCTGTAGAATCAGTATGTCGATAGATCTTGTAGCACCTTTGAGACTCACTGAAAGGAAGAAGTTGGCAGCAGGAGCTTTTGCAGACTTCAGTCTACTTCCTCAGATGCCAACTACAAGATCTCTCTACATAGTAAACTACAGTTAGCTTTAATTACAATTCATCATGTAAGACGAATGAGTGAGTTCTGACTTAAACCCAGAGCTGAAGAACCGAAGAACCAAGCAATTGTGCTTTAAACATAGCTAAAAGAACAAACAAGATGGTTCCGCGCAAAGCACTGATGTGACGAAGGTATTTGGCAACCGAGGCGAGGAAAGTCTAAACTTGGAAGCTGAAGCGGGGTGCCGTCCAGGTGTGACGAACCATGACCGGGAAGAACCTTATCTCCTGAGTCGCCATGATGAGGAACTGACAGGACAATGGAGAACTTTGAACAGAACGAGTAGCTTTGAACACGGACAGATCTGAACAACCTGTCAGTTCTCCCAGAAGAGGAAGTTGAGTAATGGGCTGCAATATTGCAAGATTCCAGCAGCCAAGAGTGAGAGAGAAGGAAAAGTATAAAGATCCTGGACTTTCATCTCCATTTTGTTGGCACCAAACCGCGGCAACGGTGTCATCCCCAGCCTTCGAGAACAACTGATCAATGTTCGGCGGAAGGGAAGTGTGTGTGAGTATTGTATGAATGTGTGAGTGAAAGAGCTCTTGATAATCAATGTTTGTGTTACTTGTGTGATTCAATAAATGTTACATGCATGGTGTTTAAAACCAAATTTGGTGTCTCAATGTCTTTCTCAGCCTCGCTGTGAATAGGTCCACAGAGGGAGAGGTTCTCATTACACGCTCTCAGGATAAACAGGTTGCCCCTACAATCTTGGGCATAACAATCATCTCATACTGCAATAGCAATAGCAAGTACATCTCTATAATGCTTAACAGTGTACTTAAGTGCTCCCTAAGTACAAAGGCGCGTTACAGACTGCCTAAAAGCAGCAGTCTGCCGGCGCTGCTGGTTGTTCCGCGAGGGAGCCACAGCAGTCAAACTGCGCGGCTCCCACGTGGAGCAAAAAAGCTCCCAAATGGCGCTTCTTCCCGCGGCGCGGTTATGACGCCACGAGGCACCAATGGCGCACTTGCGACATCATAAGCGCCACGCAACGTGCGGACGCTATGCATCCGGCACGTAATAATGGCGGCGCTTGTGTGTATAGGGCGCCGCCATTATTACGCCCCTGTCACATGCTAGGGGTGAGGCCAGTGTGGACACTAGGTCCCTGGCCAACCCCTAGCACGTGATGGGGGCGCCTCAAGAGCCCGTCTGTAACGGGCCAAAGTGTAAGCTACTGCAAAAGGCCATTTTCATTCCCTGAGGCAAGCATGCATGCTCCTGAGGATGTAGACCAAACCTATGAAAGCTTATGGTGCACAGTTAGTCCCAAAGGTGCTACAAGGTCCCTTTGCATACTGATATTCCAGACCGTGAGGAAGTCTCAAAGATGGGTTTTTACCCTTAAAAGCTGCCAGTCGCTGCACACAAAGAGACTGATGTAGTCTTTGCAGTCTCTCCGCTCTGCCAGGGCCAGGTAGCGTCCGTCCTTCGTAAACGCGATTCCTGCCAAAAAAAAGAGGAGCGCTTGAAGGAAAGGGAATTGGGAACGATCAATACCACATTCACATGGATGGGAAAGCAATGAAAGGGTAAAACCGACCAGGAAACACAAAGCCTGGACAGAAGAGGCATTGTCTCTGGGTGCCATTCAAGGCGTATTTGTTACTACTTGGCTGCTGTTATCTTATGAGGCCTTGCATAATACACACGCTTTATTTTCTCTGAAGTGGTGGCCTATGGTTTGTTCAGCAATTCAAGGCCCTTAAGTGCATCTCTAGTTCAGGTGATAGAAAGCCTGAGCGCATGTGAAAGGAAAACAGGACATACTAGATTTCCCAGCCATCTCCGTCTTAGGAATATAAAAAAGGAAATGCTTTCCAAAAGGCCACACAAAACCAACATTTTAAAACTCAGATACTGGCACGATCTTTGCAACAGTGGAGAAGCGGGAACCTTCCTCTCAGAACTGAAGTTTCTTTCTTTAAATTCAATTAAATAAATTTAAATTAAATCAATAAAATTAAATTATAATCCTGACCATGAGATCTTCACACTTTGCGGGCACCGTTCACAAGAATGTCATATAACTTTCCGCCCCACAACTCTGCCGCACCGAGGTCAGAAGTACAATTTGCCTTCATACATTCCTTCTCTCATCCCTGTCTTATCACGACAAACAGAAATGGCCCGTCTTCACAATTTAAATGTTGTGTAAAAATGCCTGTTTCAGCTGTTCACGATGGCTTGGAGTACTGGACGCTCTGCAATAAGGCTGGTGGCAAAGCAGCTGGCTGCCACTGTCATAAAGCCAAGGAGTTACACAACCAAGTTTATCCCATTCAAGGCAGAAACAATCTCATTGCCAAGGAACAGAAGGCGCATGTTCAAAACCCGTTGTACAATAAGCCACTTAATAAATAAATGCCCGGTACATAATCCTGTACCATGTTTTGCTGGTCGACTTTGGCACCACTGGCATGCGGTCTACCTCTTTTTCTCCGAACTTTCCTAGCATTATTGTCTTTTCTAGGGAGTCCTGTCTTCTCATGATGGGACCAAAGTACAACAACCTCAACATGATAATCTTGGCTTCAACGGAGATTTCCAGCTTGATCTGTTCAAGGACCTGTTTGTTTGTCTTTTTGGCCATCGATGGTATCCTCTGCACTCTTCTCCAGCACCACATCTCCAATGAATTGATCTTCTTCCTATCCACTTTCTTCACTGTCTAACCTTCACATCCATACAAGGTGATGGGGAATACAATGGCTTGTGCGATAATAATGTTCAAGCTCAGTGCACCCGTCATGCTGAAATCTGCCTTGGGGAAAGGAGTAACAGCACCCGTGCCCTTGGTGCACATACGCCACTGCGTGCACGAGCCCCATTCATTTAAATGGGGCTTGAGCATACATGGAACTGCCCTTACGCGGGGGGGGGGGTCTGGATCTCCTGTGTAAAGGAAGGGTGGACTGTATATATTTACTCTTTAGGATCTTTTGTAGTTCTTCCATGGCTGCCTTTCCTATTCCTATTGTGATTTCTTCACTGCAATTTCCATCCTGATCGATCTTTGATCCAAGACATTGGAAACCTTTGACTATTTCTATTTCCTCATCACTGAGGATGAATTTATGTATTCAGATATTCTGTGGTCTACTATGAACAAATTGTGTGTATGGTAAGTGGAAACAGCAGTAACCCTAAAAATGGGTATTAACACCCAGGAAACTAAACATATTACAAGCACTGTGCAAACACCTCAAAATCTGATGCAGACTCACGAACCTGAAATGTTATTTCTAGCCCTGATTTCAGCAATACTGCTCAAACTAAAGCTCTGTATCTATCAGCTGGTCTGACAATGACTATTAATTGTATATTTTTATGCAACAGCCACCGGTTTTGCAGGGAGGCCTTCATTTTCTTGCACATGATCTATCCGAAATACAGTTAAATAGATACTCAGTTGAACTCTGCAAACAGAACTGGACGGAGTGGGATGGCTGTTGGTTTTATCTCACCAAACTCTCCTGAGGTTCTTGAAGCTGATAGAACTGGACTTTTCCAAGATGGACTTTCTCTCCTTTACACCAGAAACATGTGGAACTGCAACGATTTAGTAACATCCATAATCCTCTTGCAAGCGTACATAAATGCATCAGCTGGAAAGGATTTGGATGCAGCTGGATCATGACAATATTTGATGTGTGTGTGTGTGTGTGTGTGTGTGTGTGTGTGTGTGTGTATATATATATATATATATATTAAACTTCCTATATTAAGTTAGCTCCACTTACCCTGCTGACAGGCCTTTGGGTACTTGATATAAGACACAGATTTCGTACACAAGGACCAGACAGTTATCCGCAGCTGTTGGAAACAGAGAAAGAGACAGGGGAAGGTTATGTGTTTGTTTTTTTAGTCCTTGCATCTGAGATGTGGGAGAGAGGTTCTTATTTTTAAAGAAAGAAAACATCCGCCGATCTCCATCTTTGCATTCAACAATGGCTTGGTTTTGGCACCACAGTCAGAAATCCTGAAAACAAGAGCAAGAACCCACAAAGAGATCTCAGACATGCTCCAGTTTTGTATGAAGTAAGCAAAGTTATACCCATGTTGTAAAAGTAAAAGAACGTGCTGCAATATGTTAGTATATGTGCAGAAGTGACTTCAGCTCACAGCTGGACAGATGTATCTGCAAGCAAGTCCATGACTAAAGGCTTCAACAGAGGGACAGCATGCAAACAGGGTGATTCTGATGTCTCTGACTTCTCAATGTCCACCTTGTTTGTTGTTGTGTGTTTTCAAGTCCTTTCCGACTTATGGCGACCCTAAGGTGAACCTCACATAGGGTTTTCTTGGCAGGATTTGTTCAGAAGAGGTTTGCCTTTGCCTTCCTTTGAGGCTGAGGGTCTATGATTTTCCCAATGAATTTCCATGGAGGATGAGGGATTCGAATTCTGGTCTCCCAGAGTCATAGTTCAACATTATACCAGTGGTCCCCAAACTGTGCTCTTTAAGGGATGTTGGACTTCAGCTCCCAGAATCCCAGACTATTGGCTGAGGCTTCTGGGAGCTGAAGTCCAAAATCTCTTAGGAGTTTATCACACTGAGGAGATGGCGTCCTGGAAAAATCGCGTCGGTACGTGAAACGATTTCACCCGACGTCACACAAAACCCGCCATTAAAGTGGTCGCAAAGAAGCATTATCTTTGTACTTTTGGGATGTCAGCGATAATGCATTTCCGACATCACTTTATTTGCGCGGTTGCCTATGATAATTATCCATGCAGTCACTCGCCATTTTGGCTTTATTTGCGGGACGCTTTCAATGCGCTCTAATCTCTCTTTGATGCCGAAATGAGCCCCAGTGTGATAAACTCCTTAAAGGGCACAGTTTGGGGACCACTGCTCTATACTGTCGAGGGCCACCTAAAATCAGCTATTCCATCAGATGCCAGCAGAGGGAGGGAAGAAAAGCAGGACCATTTTGTTTGCACACTCTTTATAAATTCCAAAAACTGAACCTTGATTTTGCCATTTCATATACAGGACACCATTTATATTATGTGTTGTATATAATGGGACTTGAGCATCATAGAATCCTAGAGTTGGAAGAGACCCCAAGGGCCATCCAGTCCAACCCCATTCTGCCATGCAGGAACTCTCAATCAAAGCATCCCCGATAGATGGCCATCCAGCCTCTGTTTAAAGACCTCCAAGGAAGGCGACTCCACTACACTCAAATGGAGTTTGTTCCACTGTCGAATAGCCCTTACTCTCAGGAAGTTCCTCCTAATGTTGAGCTGGAATCTCTTTTCCTGTAGCTTGCATCCATTGCTCCATGTCCTGTTCTCTTGAGCAGCAGAAAACAAGCTTGCTCCCTCCTCAGTCCTCCACAGATTTTGTTACCCATAGGCTTCCTGGAACCAAATCCCAGTGGATACCAAGGGACCGTTGTATAAGCCACATAAAGGTGGTAATTTAATAATGATGTGTTTGTGGAATTTTGTGGCTTGATAGTGATGGAGTTGACCACTGGGCTCTGCTCCGGAAACCAGAGTCTGATTTCCTGCTTAACTATGGAAACCCACCATGGGCAAGTCACACTCTCTCAGCCCCAGAAAACCCCACGATAGGTTCATTTTGGGATCATCATGAAGTCGGAAACAACTTGAAGGCAAACAACAACAAGGAGTGGAAGCACTCACACTATGGCTGTTGCAACTCAATTGCACACATTCTTGTCCCACTTAGATGAATTTCCCTTCAACAGATTTCTCTCCCTAAAGTAGGTTTGCTGCTTTAGTTAATATTCTTTCAATCTCGCATCCTCCTGGTAAGGTGTCTGAGAAGCATACAGCTGTTGTTTTGCAGCCAAGTGCTGGGAAGGGTGGGCAGCAAACCAGAAGCCGCAGCAGCATTTTCCGAATAGCCTAAAAACAGCTGAGAAATATGAAGCATTTAGACAGTCTGAAGAGCTGGGCTAAGGAACGGCACCTGCCCTTCTGACAACCCTGGGCAGGTGGCAAGGCTGGCGACTTTCGCTGCGCCAAACCCACGCTTCGACAACCTTACATTCCCAAGTGGCCCTCAACTCTTGTCCCAGACTTGACTAGGTCAATGGGACTCCTGACATAGCTGCGTCTGTCAGCACAGGATTTCAAAAGATTACGCGGGGCACATTCCTGGACAGAAAGGATTTTTTTTCAACCCATGCAGCCATTTACAGTTACTAAGGATTAGAGCCACAAGCAGAGAGGAAACGGCTGCTGGGGTTTGTAGCAGATCCACCGGACATTGCCGCCTCGATCTTATAGGAGAGGCAGAGTAAAAATAAGTATTATTATTATTATTATTATTAAGCACAAGCATTGCTCCAAATGGGACCAAATCCAACCATCCAGAAGTGTTTTTGAGAATGCAAACAAAATCAATATGTGCGTTATAGGTTACCACAAAAAGCCTTTGGATGCACAGATCACATAAAGCTATGGACTGCACTTAAAACAACTACATTCGATTGTTTCAATGTGTAACCTATACTCAGGACAAGAGGCAACCATGAGAACAGAATATGGAGAACGGTTCCCAATTTGCAAAGGGGTCAGGCAAAGGTGCATCCTATCACCCTCCTTTTTCAACCTGTATGCAGAAGACATCATATGTAGAGCAGGTTTAGTGTTGGAGGAAAGAGGAGTGAAGAGGAGGAAGGAAAAGCAACCATTTAAGATATGCAGACAACACCATAATACAAGCAGAAAGGTACCAAGATTTGGAACAATGACTAAAGAAAGTACTAAGGCAGGTTTAATGCTGAACATTAAGAACACAGAAATAATGAGCACAAAGGATCTACATAAATTGAACTTAGCCAATGAGGAACTGGATATAAATATTTCCTGTACCTTGGATCTAATATTGACCAGAAAGGAGGCTGAAGTCAAGAAATGAGAAGACTAGGAATGGGAAGAGCAGCTAAGAAAGAACTAAAGCGATTCTAAAGAGTAAAGATGTACAACTGAGCACTGAAAGTTAGAATCATTTAAGCCACTATATAGTATGGATGTGAGGGCTAGACTGTGAAAAAGCAGATTAATAAGAAGGATAACAGTTATATATTTGACCCATGTTGCAGCAAGATACTCTGAGGCCAGCATACAGGCAGTAACCAAAACCAAGAAACTGGGCTCCACTCTGGAGCCCAGAAGGACATTTCTAGAATTCCCTCCAAATCCAGATCTAATCTGTGGGTTTTGGAGAATTCCTGATATGAAAATCTGAACCTGTCAGAACAGTCACCATCTGAATGTAATGGTGATGGTTGTTCATTGTTGGCTGTGGCCTTATGAAAAGTGTGTTTTTTTAAAAGGCAGGATACAAATCCATAAACGGAGATTAAAATGTCAACTCTCCACATTTGTGTCGTAAGAGTTCTGAAAGAGAACCTGCCAGGCAGTCTCTGAAACATACAAGGTATATAAGTATCCTTAAAACACGCATCCCACAACTCTAGTCCGCAGTCTGCTTTCTGACAGATGATGGATTTAGGGGATCTGATAGTAAACAGCACAGACACTAACATATCCTGGCCAGCTGCCTGCCACAAGTTAATTTAGCAACCTGTTTACAGCTGGGGAGAAAGCCTATCCCCAAACGCACATGCCAACTTGGCAAAGGCTTAATGAAAATCCGGCAGGGTCATGTGGAGTTCTGGTGGCCGGTCATAAATACTCGCTGGCCCGCCTCCGGACACATGTGCCATTTGGAAGCGGCCTGCGGTATGCAGAGGCAGCGACCCACCATCCCCAACCCTCAAGCTGCGTGTGGGCTGGCGGTCAGGCATCTGTCTGCTCCCAAAAGGAGGTTGGATAGCAGGAATAGTTTTCACCCCGTTAAAGCTGCTCACTATTACGAAGTCCTGTGCCTCGTTTTCTATTGCACAGCACTCTGCAGCTAAAGAAAAAAGCAACGTGCAGCAGGTGAACCTCCTACTAGAATCACAGAATCCTAGATTTGGAAGAGATCATCCAGTCTACCCCCATTCTGCCATGCAGAAAGACACAATCAAACCATGTTAGTGAAAAACCTCCAAAGAAGGAGGCTCCACCACACTTCAAGGCAGTGTCTTCCACCAGCTCTTACTGTCAGGACATTTTTTCCAACGTTGAGGTTGTATCTCATTTCTTGTACTTTGCATCCATTCGCCAGCACTATGGGGATAATGCAACTAGTCTGCCACACAAGCTTGGTGAAAGGACCTCTGGGTGCATGCAGAACACTGTAAACATGTGGCTAGCGATTTGAGTGTTAGACCACAACTCTGTGAGATGAAGTCCAAGACATTTGGAGGACCAAAGTTTGGGAATCACTGCTGGAGTGTTCCTAAACACTGTCTCCATATAAGGCAGGTTAATATCACATAGATTCTGAAACAACCCTATAATGTAGGTCACTATCAAATATATAGTAATATTGTTATCAGCATATGCTATGGCTGATCTTGGATCCAAAAGAGAGACTGTCAGCTTAGTAATTCTATGCTTGGCCACTGTATTGCACACCAGGTTATACGAGGACTGACCATAATGGGTTATCCTAACCTTTGAGACTAAAGATTCTTATGACTACTGTATATACTCATGTATATTTATTGACCCAAAAAACCTGAGTCAACGTATCCATGGCTCAATGTAAATACTGTATCTTAATTCTTCTTTAAAAGAAGGAACCATTCCCTGGTAAAAAGCAAGAGTATAATCTGTCCTGGAAGCACAGACCTTCTCTATTCTCTCATCCATCCAGCCTTAAGAATAAGCAAATAGAGTTATGCCTGCTGGAATTTTGTACGTTCTATTGCATTGTTTTGCTTTGCTACATCTTTTATATCCTTTGCTATATGCCCCTAAATTTTACCCTCGACTTAGCCACGGGTCATAGCAAAATCCATAATTTTGGACCCAAACCTTGCCCTCAATTTATACATGAGGTCGACTTATAGAATCATAGAATTGGAACAGACCCAATTGTAAGAGAATTGGAACAGATCATAGAGTTGGGAGAGATCTTTTCCCACTGTTTTATAATAGGAAACCAACATCATATATCAATTTTGTATTCCGCTCCCCTACAAATATTAACAACCTAAGCCATCTTTTCTGCAATCCCTTTTAAACATGCGGACCCTCTGTGTCAAAATCTAGAGAGAAAACCCCCAGGAATCTAGAAGTGCTGTATCTGAAAACAAAAAGGGAAGGCAGCATCACAAGCAGAGCTCAGTTACACCCTGCAGCTCTAAGAGCTTCAAGCTATTTTAGGGGCACGGGTGCAGACAGCAACACTTGATATGTTGGAGAAACATCCCTAATTTCACACTTACGTGGAACTCGGTAGTATTGAGAATGTGACGGCCATCTGGGCTCCAGCAAGTAGCCACCAGTCCCGCTGAGCCTTCATCGATCTTGCAGTGCCAATCCGGTTGCTCCAAGGACCAGACCTAAGTTGGGTAGCCAGGTGAGGATTGACTGGAAAAGGCACCTGAAGTCCAACCACATTCCCCTCCAGCTCAGAAAGACAAGAGAGATCAACCAAGACCATGAAAGACTGGCGATGGATCCCGCTACAGAAGTAAGCCATTTTGGTTTCTCCCTCTCTTTGCAACTACTTAATCCATAAAGTTATAGTCTCCTTTATCCAAAACACTTGGGATCAGAAGGTTTTTGGGATTTGGAAATATCTGCACATAGAATCATAGAATTGTAGAGTTGGAAGAGACCACAAGGGCCATCCAGTCCAAACCCATTCTGCCATGCAGGAACTCTCAGTCAGAGCAGTCTAGTGTCTAGATCAAGGGAAGTAATAGTCCCACTTATTCTGCTTTGGTCAGGTCCCACCTGGAATAATCCTGTGTCCAGTTTTGGGCACCACAATTCAAAAAGGACATTGAGAAACTGGAGCCATGTGTCCAAAGGAGGGCAACTAAAATGGTGAAGGGTCTGGAAACCATGGAGCCCTATGAGGAATGACTTAGGGAGCTGAGGATGTTTAGCCTCAGGAAGAGAAGGTTAAGAGGTGACATGAGAGCCATGTTTAAATCCTAGAAGGGATGTCATATTGAGGATGGAGCAAGCTTGTTTTCTGCTGCTCTAGAGAATAGGACCCAATGGAGTAATGGATACAAGATTTAGGAAGAGAGATTCCATCTCAACATTAGGAAGAACTTCCTGAGAGTAAGGGCTGTTCGACAGTGGAACACACTCCTTCCTCAGAGATTGTGGTGGAGTCTCCTTCCTTGGAGGTCTTTAAACAGAGGCTGGATGGCCATCTGTCATGCTGTACATAAGGAGATATCTTGGAGATGGGACCCCAGTCTGAACATGACATTTATTTGTGTTTCATATATGACCTATACATGTAGCCTGATGGTAATTTTATACACAGTATTGTCCGTGAAACAAAGTTAGTGTGCCTTAAACTATCAGAAAGCAAAGGTGTTACTATCTCAGCCATTTAACACTATCTCAGCCACTCATGTGGACAATGCTGGAGCATTGAGGATTTTGGAATTCTAGATCACAGGGTCATTCAACCCATAATACATTTTTCAGGGGAACAGTTTATCATCATCATCGTCGTCGTCATCATCATCATTTATTTATAGAGTGCTGTAGATTACTCTATAATCTAGTAAATGGAATGGCACCCTATGGCACCATTACAGGAGGAAGCATTTGTTGGGGCATAAACGTTAGGAGGCCTCTGCCAAAGATGCTTCCAACAAATCTTTTGGCCTCTGAGGTTGCCCTAGAACTTCACTGTTAAATAAAAGGAAACTATAATACCTCTGAGGAATATATAAACATATGTTAAATATAATGCATCTGAGGAAGGAGACACCAACTTCTTTCAGTTAGTCTCAGAGGTGCCCCAAGACCTCTCTGCATACTGATGCCACAGACTAACGCAGCTATCTCTTTGACTTCTGTTAAATATATGATGCGAGAGTTCTCTAGTAATAATTTAACTGGCCATGTGTCTGCAAAACGCGTTGTAAAAGGCTTGTAAACCAGGTGTGTGTGGCGCGTACGAATCACCTTCAGGTAGGGAAACTTTGCAGTGGATGCACAGGACGCTTTAGCGATAATCTAGTTCGGTTTTGCAGAACTGTTTTTGTGGTTGCTTTACAACTATCAGGTCAATGACCCAGGCTCTTCAATATCATAGCATTGGTAGGATTGCGCTTTTCTTCTCCTTCCCTTCTGCTGCAGCTCTCCATGGTGTCAAAAACCTATTCCAGAGAGTTTCCTAACCTCAGGACCAGGTTCTTTGCACAAAGAAGAGGAGATCACTAACCCTGGCATAAGTAGTGGCATCCAATAGAAATACTGGCTCCTGGCCCATGTCCACCTTGTGATGGCTATATGTTCATTCTCAATGAACAAACAGGGAACTAAACAGGTTACTCAGCTTGTATATAAATGATTTCTATAAATGGAGAGACCCTCCTGGTGGTGCCAGGCATAGTAATTTGGAACAGGGCATTACTACTATGGCACTGCTGTTATTGGACATGCCTTAACAATGTTTAGTTTTTAGACACAAGCTGCAAACTGACCTATTTTTGCAAGTCTCCTCTGTATATTCCAGCCTACCATATATTTCATGGACCATGTATACACTGGGTTTTAATTCAGTGTATTGATGCAAGGTATGCTGATTACCATACTCTTTAAGATTTAGAACAGTTTAGAAATAGGTGCAAATCAACAAACAGGCTTTACTTGCTTAAGGCAGCAAACCCAGCTCCATCTCTTTCTGCAAGAGAACACTAACCGTTTCTTTCCAAACTAGCAAAAGCAAATGCTAGGGAAAAACAGTAATTCCTTGCGGCAGAATTGTTACTGAAGAATAAGCTATTTACGTGTCTTTGTAAAGTGAGTGCAACGTTTGTCATTGAAGTGTGATGCTTTGGGATGAAAGCATTACTCAAATCGCTGGATTCAGTGTCTGTTACCAAGGCCTGCATAAAGTAATGCAGTCTGAGACTACTTTAACTGCCATGGCTCAATGCTATGCAATGCTAGGGTTTGTAGTTTGCTGTGGCACCAGTGATCTCCGACACAGAAAGGCTAGACGCATTACGAAACTACAAATTCCAAAGCACTGAGCCATGGCAGTTAAAGTGGTGTGAAACTGCATTATTTCTGCTGTGCAGATTAAACTCAAGATTGCCATACTTTAGCAGCTGCCAGGTTTGGGAAGAGGCAGCATATTGTCAGAGCGCTCACCTGCACAATTCCCCGTTTGTACATGGCGCATAGTATGAAGAGAGAATCTGAAGACCACTCGATGTGTTGGATTTGGTCCAGGCAGGTGAAGAGCTGCAGGATTTGGAGGGTGTTGGCATCCCGAACCACCAAACGGTATTGAACCCCTGAAGCCTGAATGAGAAGGAAAGAAAATATATAGTGCAACGGAGACAGGACATGATATAATCTCACATCTGATACCTCTTACTATTACTTTCACCGACAAACCCTGAGACCAAGGTGCAACTCACCAGGCATTTCCCGTCTGGGGAGAACTGGCACAACTGGCTGGAGAGTTTGAACGCTTCGGAAAAATTCATACTGTCCAAATCAAGGAGGATAAGAATTCGATACAAGGGTCCAAAGCTCAGCCTAAGTGCATAGTCTTTGTGCTTAGTCTCTGCTCTCTAGTCCACTGAAGAAGTAGGTCCTAATGGTTGTATCTCCAAAGCAAATGCAAACTGTAGAATAAGGTCAAGCAAAGGAGGAGATCTTCCACATCATGCAGCAAAATGGTTCGTCTCATTTGATCAATAAGGATGCTTCTTGCTGGAAAGATGATGTGGCTCTTTGTTGAAATGTTCTGGAATAATGGGTGACTTCTCTGCTCCGGAGAAGGAAAATGCTGTTTTCCAACCTGATGGCAAAGAAGAGACATGCTTTCAGTTAAATTCATTTATTACGGTAAATAAGTAAGTGTGTTAAAAGGAGAAGCACCCCTCGCCACCAAAAAAAGACACCTGAGAATGGATATTTGCTCTAGGAAACGGAAAGGGGCCTATCTCACGCTACAGGAATGGAGGAGAGACCTGGAAAGTGTAAAGGGATGGCTACTTTTAAAAGGGAAATCTAACAATATAAAACTAAAATGCCTCATTTTAAGGGGTGCTAAAGTACCGATAGATAAGACACCTCCACAGTGGGAAAGGAATATACATATACAGTACATTCACATACACACACACATATAGCAATAGCAAGCACATTGCTATACTGCTTCTATATCAGTGTACTGAAGCACTCCCTAAAGTTGAACATATGAATATACATATAGCTAATGTACTGATAGAGACACCCCCAAATTGGGGGATATAGGTGTTAAAATGATGAAGACACCCCCCCCCAATGTGGGTCAAATAGGTATATAGATATACAGAGTACAGTACTAATAAGGGCAACCTTAAAGTGAGGAACATAGACACACACACACACACACCCTGATAAAGATACCCCCATAGTGGGGAAAATAGAGATAGACAGACAGACAGACTAAAGTACTGATAAGGACACCCCCAAGTGGGAGTGGTGGAATATATATATATATATATATATATATATAGAGAGAGAGAGAGAGAGAGAGAGTGGGGGGGGAGGGTGTGTGCTAATACGTATACGGATAAAGATGACCAATACTGAGTACTGATAAAGACAATCTTAGTGTGAACACACACACACATATACTGATAAAGCTGCCCCCAAAGTGGGAAAGATAGATTGATAGACAGATGGATGGACAGATAGATACAAACAAATGGGACTTGAGCATAGGCATTTTTTCTCATATGCAGAGGAGGGGGTCTGGAACAGATCCCCTGCATAAGGGAAGGGCGGACTGTAGATAGCTAGACAGATAGGATAGACGGATGGATGGACAGACAGACATATGGATGGATAGATAAGTAGGTAGGTAGATGGAGATAGATTGCTGGATAGAGAGGTAGAGATATGTACTAATAAAGACACCTTCAAAGTGGGAAAGATAGATAGATAGATAGATAGATAGATAGACAGACAGACTTGAGCACAGGCATTTTTCTCATATGCAGGTGAGGGGGCCTGGAACAGATCTCTTGCATAAGAGACGGGTGGACTGTAGATAGATAGATAGGCAGATGGATGGATAGACAGATAGGTGGATAGGTAGGTAGGTAGGTGGATGGATGGATAGATAGATAGCTGGCTGAATAGAGAGGCAGAGATATGAAGTACTAATAAAGACAGCCTCAAAGTGGGATGGATGGATGGATGGACGGACGGACAGACAGATTTGAGCATAGGCATTTTTCTCATATGCAGGAGAGGGGGTCAGGAACAGATCCCCTGCAAAAAAGACGGGTGGACTGTAGATAGATAGATAGATAGGCAGATGGATGGATAGACAGATAGGTGGATACATAGGTAGGTTGGTAGATGGATAGACAGACAGACAGATGGCTGGATAGATAGAGGTACACACACACATATACTAGACTCCCCCAAAGTGGGATAGATAGATAGATAGATAGATAGATAGATAGATAGACAGATAGAGGCAGAGAGGTAGGGAACGAACGCCTAAAAAGGGATCTATTGGGAAAAGAGGGAGATGGGGGAAGCTTCTCCTGGAAAAGAAAGGAGGAAGGGAGGGAGGAAGGGGCTTAGCACTAGAACGACCAAACTAAAATGGCGGCCTGGAGACCCTAAGCTCCCCTGAGAGACCCACCCAGGAAGGGCTCCTTTTGGGGAGCAGAAGGAGAGAGAGGGTCCCGCCACTGCCCCCGCCCGGAAGCCTCCCGCTTGGGCAGACCGGAAGGGGCGTGGCCATGGCGGCAGGAGGCTCCCGGGACATGCTGGGGGATGTAGTTTGTCAGAGCCAAAGGAGGCTGGCTGCCAGCCAGGGAGGAGGAGGAGGAGGCCCTGCTGCTGCTGCTGCTGCTGCTCTAGTGATGGAGGGCCCTTGCCCTCCTCTGCAGTGAAGCCAGGCTTCCAGAGAAGAGGGCACCCTCCCTCTTCTCTCCTGCGTCCCTCCATCTTCCCTGGCATCCCTGCCTTTGCCAGGCATCCAGGGCTTCTCATGGTTAGGGAGGAGGGCACACTTGAGTGGCCCAAAGTAGGGCAGCCTCAGGTTCCTCTGGTCATCTTGGCTTCCGTGGTGGATGGATAGAGAGAGAGAGAGAGAGATGCATAGATGGAGGGAGGGATAGATAGATGGATGGATAGAGGGTTGGACGGATAGATAGATAGATAGATAGAGGGATGAATAGAGGGAGGGAGGGAGGGAGGGAGGGAGGGATAGAGAGAGAGAGAGAGAGGGAGGGAGGGAGGGAGGGAGGGATGGATACAGGGATGGCTAGATGGATGGATAGGGGGTTGGACGGATAGATAGATAGATAGATAGATAGATAGATAGATAGAGGGATGGATAGAGGGAGGGATGGCTAGATAGATAGAGGGATGGCTAGATAGATGGAAGGATGAATGGATAGAGGTTTGGATAGAGGGATGGATAGACAGACAGAAGAATGAATGGATAGATAGAGGGAGGGATAGATAGATGGAGGGATGGATGGATGGATGGATAGAGGGTTGGATAGATAGAGGGATGGATGAATAGATAGATAGAGGGATGAGTGGATAGATAGATAGATAGATAGATAGATAGATAGAGGGATGGATAGATGGAGGGAGGGATAGATAGATGGAGGGAGGGAGGGGTGATTAATAGATTAGGCAGGCAGACAGACAGGATGGATGGATGGATGGATGGATATATTTCAGGCTTGATTTGCTCTAGGACCCATTTGTTTGCCTTCTTGTCGAAGGAGAATCATTGAATCTTTATAGAGTTGTAAGAGGCCCCAAAGAGCCATTCTGCCATGCAGGAACTCACCATCAAAGCACCCCTTTAAAAATATGGCCATCCAGCCTCTGTTTAAAACCTTACAAAGAAGGAGACTCCATCACTCTCCATGGAAGAATCTTCCACCATCTGACTATCAGGAGATTCTTCCTAATATTGAGCTGAAATCTTTTTTTCCTGGAGCTTGCATCCATTGCTCTGGGTCCTAGTCTCTGGAGCAGCAGAAAACAAGCTTGCTCCCTCCTCACTATGACATCCCTTCAAGTATTTAAACAGGGCTATCATTATATCACCTCTGAACCTTCTCTTCTCCAGACTAAACATCCCCAGATCCCCAAGTCTCTCTTCATAGGACATGGTTTCTAGACCCTTCACCATGTTAGTCCCCTCCTTTGGACACATGGCTCCAGCTCCAGTGTCTTCACACTTCTTCATCATGCTCAAAATGGAGGATGTTCAAGAAAAATGTAAGATATAACAACATAAAAGCTAAACATAGTGTTCTGGACAGAATGGGCTGAAATGTTGGCCATGTCCTGGAAAAGGAGGACCAAATCCGGTGACCTTGGTACATGGCGATGGGGAATGCAATGGCTTGGATGAGCCTGACTTTAGTGTTCGATTGTATTTGTGGTTGTCTTGGACTTATGAGACATCTCCAAGCCCTCCATGTCCTCCATTGCTCTGCTCAGGTCCTGCAAATCCATTTCTATTGTTCCTATATGATTCAGCTTCATTGATAGGAAGAGGCCTGGTGTTCCCAGGAGGAGATCAGCAAAAGCAAGGCAAGGACATTCCCGGAAAGAGACCGCCAGTTTCCCAACCAGCATTAACTCTTTGCAAACCCCTTCCAAATGCAAAAGAGACAAAGAACCCATTGGCTTCCATGCTTTTCCAAGGAAGCATATCTAGGGCCAGCCATGTTGGGCCATGCAGCGATGTACAATAACATCCAGAATCCACAAAACAAACAAAATGCACAAAATGTTGTTGCGAGCTTCTATGAATTCTTGCATGGCAGAATGGGGTTCGGATGGATGGCTCTTGGGGTCTCTTCCAGGTTTAGAGTACTATAAATAAATAAAATTGCATTGAGCTAAAAAGAGCAAAGAATACAAATAATACAAATAAATGTGTATTTAGCCAAAAAAAAAGAATATATATATATATATATATATATAATATATATATATATGCAATAAATAAATAAAATTGCATTGAGCCAAAAAGAGCCAAGGTAGAAATATAATACAAATTATACAAATAAATTTGTATTTAGTAAAAAAAGGCAGCATAGTAAAAAAAAATACAATAAATAAATAAAATTGCATTGAGCCAAAAAGAGCAAAGATCGAATATAAATTATACAAATAAATGTATATTTAGCCAAAAAACAAAACAAAAACAAAAAACAGTAAAAATGTAACAAATAAATAAAATTGCATTGAGTTGCAATTTTGGGGGGGGCTATGCTCCTTTTGAGGGGCTAAATACACGTTTATCTGTATGATTTGTATGAAAGCAAAAGAGAAAAAGAGAAAGCATTGAGGAACAAAAAGGAAGTTCACTGAAGAAGACATTGGAGACAGAAGAAGAAGAGGAAGGAGGAATTGAAGAGGAAGAAAGAAGGAGGAGAAGGAGAAGAGGAAAAAAGAAGGAGGAGAAGGGGAAGAAGAAGAGAAAGAAGGAAAAACAGGAGGAGGAAGAAGAGAAGGAGAAGAGGAAGAAAGAAGGAGGAGAAGGGGAAGAAGAAGAGAAAGAAGGAAAAACAGGAGGAGGAGGAAGAGAAGGAGAAGAGGAAGAAAGAAGGAAAAACAGGAGGAGGAGGAAGAGAAGGAGAAGAGGAAGAAAGAAGAAGGGGAAGGAGAAGAAGAAAAAGAAGAAGAGGAAGAGGAAGAAAAGAGGAGAAGAGGAAGAAGAAGATGAGAAAGAAGGAGAAGCAGGAGGAGGAGAAGAGGAAGAAAGAAGGAGGAGAAGGAGAAGAAGGCTTTTCTTTCCAAATCTGACCCCAAGGAGCTGTTTTCAAAAGGAAAAGAAAAGAAAAGATGAAGGGGGTAAGAGATATAGGAGAGCTACAAAGGCTGAAAGAGGGATGGGATGAGAGAAGTATTAGTATTAATGTTATTATTTACTCACCCCTCTTCTGCTACTCCAAATGGAAGCAACAAACATTTGGAAGGGTTGTTGTTGTTGTTCTGAATGGAATAGAAGAGCATTTGGGAGGGTTATTATTATTGCTATTATTATTATTATTATTATTATTATTATTATTGCTACTATTTGGAATGGACTGGAAGAGCATTTGAGAGGGCTATTAATTACTATTACTATTACTATGCTATTCGGAATGTAATAGAAGATAATTTGGGAGGGATTATGATTATTACTGCTACTACCACCTCTGCTATTATTATTATTATTATTATTAGTAGTATTATTCCTACTATTTGGAATGAAATAGAAGAGCATTTGGGAGGGATATATATCTATATCTATATCTAATACGATTATTATTCGGAATGGGGAAGCAATGGCAAATCTGGCCAATAGGTTTTGATAGGTTTGCCTTAAGGTCGCCGTAAATCGGAAAAGAAGGAACACAACAATATCTATCTATCTATCTATCTATCTATCTATCTATCTACCTATCTACCTATCTACCTATCCACCTATCTACCTATCCACCTATCCATTCCAATCATCCATCTATCATTTCAATCAACGATCCATCCATCCATCCATCCATCCATCCATCCATCTCAATCGTCTGTCTATCTCAATTATTTATCTCTATCTATAGATCTGTCTCAATCATCTCTCTCTCTCTCTCTCTATTTCTTTATCTCATTCATCTTATCTCTGTCTATAAATCATATCTATCTATCCGTCTGTCTGTCTGTCTCTCAATCATCTATCTATCTCAGTCATCCATCTATCATCTCAGTTGATCTGTCTGTCTATCTATCTATCTATCTATCTATCTATCTATCTATCTATCTATCTATCTATCTATCTATAATCTAGTCAACCTATCTCTCTATCTACTTACCTACCTATCTGTCATCTCAGTCATATCTTTCTCTCTTTCCCAGACTTTGCTGGTTCCTCTGCCTCCCAAAGTTGCCTTTCCCAAGCTTGGTCAGGCTAATGAATACTACTCCTCCTTTCCACCTTCCCTCCATCCCCCCCCCCCCCCCCCCCTTCCTTCCCCCCATCCCTCCTTCCCGCCTGTTTGCAGCCAAAGGGCGCCTTTTCCTCCCATCCTGGCAGGCAGGGGTTAAAGAAAGGGGGCGAGGAAAGGACTAGGGACAGGTTTCCAGCCCAGACAGCCAGCCTTGCCAAGCCAAGCCTGGGCACCAGAGAAGCACCAGGGAGAGATGAACCATTGGGGCCTGGCAGTGCCAAGAGGTCCTACTGCCTCCGACTTCGATGCATCGCCTTTGGGTGCAGCCAGCCATAGACTGCCAGGTAGGGAGAGATTGGGGCCGGGTGGGCAAAAGTTCAATGCCAGCTATACTATTGTGTTGTTGTTGTTGTTGTTGTCATCTGCCCTTGAGTTGATCTTGACCCATGTCAACCCTGTGGGTGAGACATCTCCAAGACCCTCTGTCCTCCACTGCTTTGCTCAAGTCTTGCAAATTCATTGGCCTCCTTAACAGAGTCCATCCACCCGGTATGTTGTCCTCCTCTCTTTCTATTCCCTTCTACCTTTCCTAGCATAATTGCTTTTGCCAGTGAGCCTTTCCTTCTCCTGACGCGGCCAAAGTACGACGGCCTCAACTTTGAGCATCTTCTAGTAGGAATAGTTCAACTTACTGGGTTTTCGTGTGCCTCATTCCCACTACATTTTAAACCGGTTCGCAAATCAGTTTGAAGTGGTTTAAATAACCCTGGTTCACCCTTGAACCAAATCGGGGGGGGGGGGGGGGCATGCGCCACCCCCATTTAACCCACGTCTTTTTGACGCTGATTTTTCCCCGCGTCTTTTTGGATAAATCGATTCAGCGCAACTGTGAACCAGACGCAGGTTGGAATCGATGTAAATTTGCCCTTTGTCTGGCTAGAACAGGTCCATTCTCAATGGATTCATTCACGAATGCAAACCACAAGTGGGTTGTTTGATTTTATTTTGCAGCAAGCGAATGCGACCGGGGCGAATGTAGTGCGAATCATGCTCCACTGCCAAACCAATCCATCAGTTTGGATCACAAAGCGATTTATTTGTAAGTAAGAATGAGGCCTTAGTGAGATTTGTTCAGCCTTCTCCTGAGGCTGAGAGAGTGTGACTTGCATGGCTGAGCCAGGATTCGAACTCTGGTCTCTGTAGTCAATGTCCGAATGCTTAAACCACTACGTCACACTGCTCTTGGCACAGAAGTGATTGGGATTATTGATCTTGAGACTCAATTTATAGCCCACTTACATCCTCCGCTTGGCCATGGAAACCCACTTGGTGCCCTTGGGCAAGTCACACTCTCTCAGCCTCAGAGGAAGGCAAAGGCAATCTCCTAAACAAATCTCGCCAAGCAAACCCCATGATAGGGGTCAACACATGCTGGAAATGACTTGAAGGCACACAATAACAATAGCAACATACCTTTGTGCCATCTGCCTTCGATCCTTCCCATCATATCCATCTCTCTCTTTGGTTTCCATGAAATTGTGCCAGTCTTGCAGTCCTGAATCTTAAATCTGTTTTGCATCAATGGCAAATACATTGTCCATGGCATTTCCATGATGCACAGAGGCACGAAGCAGGGCACAGACACACAACGCACAACACACATTTCCTTTAGGGACACGCCACCTTGCCATCTGCGGGCGAAAGCACACCGGCCTTCATGCGTCCTATGCCTCCCCCGGTTTGCAAAAGCGTGCATTGTGTGCCATTGTGTTCCTGGGGCGGTTGCCATAGAGGCTAGTGTAACCAACTAGGGATCATGCCTTCTCAGGTGTAAAATGCAACAGAATATAATGCTCAAATTCCCATGTGGTTGCAAAGAAAATAATAAGGGCTTTCCAAAGAGCGACAATGGCCCCGCATCTGTTCCAGGTTGTGGCAGGGAATGGGGAATTTCCCCTATGCGCGCCTATCACCAGCCCTCCA
>NC_056528.1:8310925-8318660 GCF_019175285.1 Sceloporus undulatus | reverse complement strand
TATTATTATTATTATTATTATTATTATTATTATTATTATTATTATTATTATTATCTTATATCACACCTTTCTCTCAATATAGGGAGTCAAGGTGGCGAACGAGTATAAGACAACGCAATTTAAAAACAATACGAAATATTAAAATACGTAAATATAACATTTAAAATAATAATAATAATAATAATAATAATTTTTATCCCGTCTCTCCATTGGATCAAAGTGGGATACAGTAGTAAAAACTTACAATAATAAAAAACAATAATTTTAAGGATTAAAACAGTTATAAATCAAAATATAATAATATTAAAATACAAATTTGTAGAGCCCAGCATTAAAAATCCAGTCCTTCTCCGCTTAAGAGGCCTGGCTGCCCAGGAATGTCTTTACTTGGCGTAGTAAAATAGCGTCCCTATTTATAATGGCAACATTGTAAATTGTAAATTTACAGTGCTTTATAAATAAAGGTCGATAATAATAATAATTGAGATTTGCTTTTGGGATTTCTATGGTCTAAAATGGCTTTCCAATGCATGAATCGGTGGATATGGAGGGCTGAGTGCAATGAGATGGCATTGTGCACTCAGTGTGTAAATCTTGGGAGTGAAACGTTACTCTGTCCTCAGTAGTGGACTCCCTGCATGAATGGAAGGAGATGGGTAGCAAACTAGTTGTTGGTAAACGTTGTCGTCATGCGTCTTCGAAGTCATTTCTGACCTATGGCAACCATAAGGCAAAGCCTACCACTGGAGTTTCTTGGTAAGATTTGTTCAGAGAAGGTTTGCCATTGCCTTCTCCTGAGGCTGAGAGAGTGTGACTTGCCCAAAGTCACCCAATGGGTTTCATGGCTGAGCAGGGATTCGAACCCTGGTCTCTGGAGTCCCAAACCCCCACTTGTTCTCTGCTAACCACTTCTCCTTCTTCTTCTCTTCCAACTCTATGAGTCTTCTTCTCTTACCTCTTCTTCATAGACTCATAGAGTTGGAAGAGACCCCAAGGGCCATCCAGTCCAACCCCATTCTGCCATGCAGGAACTCTCAATCAAAGCATCCCTGACAGATGGCCATCCAGCCTCTGTTTAAAGACCTCCAAAGAAGGAGACTCCACCGCTCTCCATGGCAGCATCTTCCATTGTCAAACAGCTCTTGCTGTCAGGAAGCTCTTCCAAATGTTTGGGTGGAATCTCTTTTCCTGGAGCTTGCATCCATTGCTCCATTGGGTCCTGTTCTCTGGAGCAGCAGAAAACAAGCTTGCTGCTCCCTCCTCAATATGACATCCTTTCAAATAGTTAAATAGGGCTATTATTTGTTAGGCTAATGTTAAGGTGGAATCTGTTCTCCTGTAGCTTGCATCCATTGCTCCATTTTCTTCTATTCTCTGGAGCAGCAGAAAACAAGCTTGCTCCCTCCTCAATGTGACGCCCCTTCAGATACTTAAACAGGGCTCTCATATCACCTCTTAACCATCTCTTCTCCAGGCTAAACATCCCCAGCTCCCTAGTAAATCAATCTCTCTTGTGTGCCTTCAAGTCATTTCTGACTTAAGGCTATTTTAGGACTTTCTGGGCAGACGTTCCCTTTTGGTCTCAAAGGTGCTCAAAGGATCCCTTTGCCAAGTGATCTTCCCGACCTCCACGGCTATGTCTCTGGATTAAACAAACAAATTAGCAATCCTACATTTGGAAGAAAGAAGAAGGCGAGGTTTCCCTTGCTTAACAACCGTGGCGGCGTTGCAAGATGTTCAAGGGCTGGGTGCCAGCTGGAGAATCAATTCGCCTCCCCTGCCTTTGCCAGTTCTGTGGGCTCTTAATTGCTCACCTGCTGCTCCCTACAGTTACAGGATTCTCCAAGGGGCATCTCTCATGGGCATGCAACCGATGTGGCTGTGGATGCGCACTGAGCGCAGCCGTCACTGTTTCAGTCACCTGCGACAAGGCCTTGGGCAAGTCACACTCTCTCGGCCTCAGAGGACAGCACTGGCAAAACCCCCTCTGAAAGAACTTGCCAAGAAGACCCCATGAAAGGGTTGCCGGAAGTCGGAAATGACTCAAAGGCACACATTTTATTTATAACGTATAGAATCATAGAGTTGGAAGAGACTGCAAGAGCCATCCAGTTCAACCCTATTCTGCCATGCAGGAAACCTAATACACAGATAATAGCACTCTATACATACTAGTCTTTTTCACTCTGTTTGCTCAGCAGACTTCCTAGTGTGCCCTGAAGCCATTGTCCAAAGGCAATGTTGGCGGATTGGAGTTTGTGAATATGTTCTAATTCAACTGTTTCTCTTCCATCATAGTTTCTTTGTTTACAGATCGCTGTCCTTTAGGTGGAACAAAGACGCTGGCTTTCTGGCACACTACATATATTATAACACTGGATGCTCTTATCCAGTTTATCATGGTTCTCAGTCTCCACATACTGTACCATGTTCCAAAACCTCCTCCACCATTCACAAGGTCATCCATCCATCCATCCACGTCTTTCCTCTTGCCTTTGTCACTCGACAACCATGGTTAAAACTGAACTTGTCACCACATCGCAAGATGCACATGTTTTGCATTTCTATGACTATTCATAGTGTAGTTATAAAGGTCCTTCCTGGGCACCAGTTCACTCCATGTATTTGGGGAAGAAAAGCTGATTTCTTATTTTGCCCAGTTAGTCTCAAAGGTGCACGCCAATGTTCCAGATGAACACACATGTATGCTCTCATGCTTAAGTCTAGAATTTGTAATCCACAAATTGGCCCCCAAAACCTGAGTCAATGTAAGAACCGTGCTTTAATTTGTATCCAATAGGGAACAATCTGCATCTCTAAGTTGAGTGATTCTACCCAAAGTTGACCATTGTTTCAAACTGGAGGACCTAAAGACGGCTAAAGAAAACTCTTCTCCAGGCATTTGTAAGTCCTCCAGTATGGTTCTGTGATCAGTTTCCACTTAATATTGACCCTAAAGTTGCACTGGAGGACCTAGAGATTGCTAAAGAAAACTCTTCTCTAGGCATTTCTAGGTCCTCCAGCGTGATTCTATGGTCACTTTCCATCTGATATTAACCACCAAGTTGCATTAGAGGACCTAGAGATTCCTAGAGATATGTTCTCTCAGGTTTTAAGAACAAAATTATCTGTGATGTTCCCATTTTCATGGAGGTCCTAATTTCAGCAAATGTGGAGAACCCACTGTATTCTTTCCATGTTATTTTTACTTCTTTTACCACATTTTCAACTAAAGAAGAAAGTATTTCTTTAAATGAGGCATCCCTGTAAATGCATCCTTCAAAGATATACTACAGCCCCCAAACTTCCTCGGGGTCAGCCTTGAAGACAGTCTCAAGTTCGCCATAATTTCCCTCTTCCGACTCAATTACCGACATGTTTGCCGACATCCCTGTTGTCGTTTGCACTCTTTTCCGAAGAGCGGGGGGGAATTTTTGGACGCGGCGGCTATTGATTTTCTCTTATTAGAGGCCGTCATTAGCGGAGAAGGAGCTGGCTGAGATCCGAAATTAGGAACGGGGAAAGCAAGTCAGAACATGCTCGGCGCACAAAGCGCGGGGATATTATTTAGAAATGGTCTAATTACGAGCCAGTTTTGTCGACATTTCTAGACTTTGGGGAATGAGTGACAGGACGGGGAAATTGATAGTTAATTACCCGATGGCGCGTGTCACTTGTTATTAAGTGTGGTTCGGATTGTCTCCTCTTATAATACAACCAGATGCACCCTCTTTCTTTGTCGCTGTTAGTTTGCTGTGATGCCACAAGGTGTGCACTTGATCTTGCAAGCAACTCAGTCCTTCCCTGCAAAAGAGGGTTGGATGGCCATCTTTCGGGGGTGCTTTGATTGTGTATTCCTGCATGGCAAAAGGGGGGGTTGGATTGAATGGCCCTTTGGGGTCTCTTCCAACTTTATGATGCTGTGAAAAAATCTAACTCTTCAGTCTTTGATCTAACCATGCATATAACCAATGCTCCTTGGCACATAATGGCAACCACATTCTTCTCCTTTCTTTTGTCCTTGGGTGTATCTACACTGAAACCAAGCATGGCAGAGTGGTTTGAGTGTTGGACCATGATTCTAGAGATGAGGGTCGATTTCACGCTGAGCCCTGAAACCCATTGGGTGACCCTGGGCAAGCCACAGTCTCTCAGCCTCAGACCCATGGCAAACCCCATCTGAAGAAACTGGCCAAGAAAACCCCATGATAATTTCGCCTTCGGGTCGCCATAAGTTAGAAAGGCACCACCACCGCTGCAACAGTATCTACGCTGTAGAAATAAAGCCGTTTGGTCCCAATTTAACTGCTGTGATAATATCCTACAGAATCCTGTGTTCGTCTGGAAAAGCAAAGGGATCTTGATGCACCTTTGAGAGTAAAATGAAGGAAGAGAGGAAGTGTGGAAGAAAGATGGAAAGAAAAGAAGGAAGATAGGAAGGAATTAAGGAAGGAAGGAAGTGGTAGCATGAGGAAATAGACTCAAGTCTACAAAAGCTCAGTCTACCAACCTCTCTCTTTCAGTCACTTTCAAAGTTGTTTTATTTTATCAAGAATGAAAAATACTATTATTTTGCAAAGCTACAATCACATACTAGAAAAGTACTTTTGCACCTTGAATTCAGTTTGTTGTTGTTGTGTGCCTTCAAGTCATTCCCTAAGGTGACTCTATCATGGGGTTTTCTTGGCAAGATTGGTCCAGAGGAGGTTTGCCATGGCCCTCCCCTGAGGCTGAGAGCGTGCGACTTGCCCAGAGTCACCTAATAGGTTTCTATGGCCGAGCCAGGAATTGAATCCTGGTCTCCAAAGTCATAGTCAAACACTCAAACCACTGCACCACACTGGCCTTCGTGAGCAAAATTTGCAGCAATTGAATTAAACTGAAGGCAAAGGTGGAAAGTGGGAAGAGAAGAGAGAAACTAGGACATTTTAAAGGCAGCGGAAAAGTGGAACGATTAATCCAGCCCTTCCCTGCCAAATTGGGACAGTTGGCAGGAATGTGAGTCCTAAGCATGATTGCTCAGAAACAAGTCCGGTAGTACTTATGTCCAAGAATGCACAGGAGCATAACAACATCATGGCAAGCCTAGTTGCAACCGAGATCCTTCTCAAAAGTGGACCGAGGAGCTTTGCAATAAAGTTGGCAGGAGACGAACTCCCTCCAGGTGAACCATTCCAACGGAAAGGAATGTTCTTTTATTAATGGTCCGCTGGTGTTCGCTGGGAGCTTTCGCCAGAGCCGGTCCCCTCCCTGCCATGTTCGGTGTTCCAGGAAGGAAAGCGTGCATGCAGGGTTTTCGCATAGCTTTCAACAGCTCCAGTGTCATCACCTTGGAGACCGAGACGCTACTTGGTCATTTTAAGTAGTACAAAACCTCAAATCCTTAGGCCTCTGTCAGAGGGGAACCCAATTCACCCAGGGCTCTGCAAACAGGTAGGAACACATCCCCCCTTCTCTTTCCTCTCTCCAAGAAAGAGTTGGGTCTTTGGAGTTGACTTTTGTGTTGTGCTTTTTGCTACACGTCCGTAGGGTGGGATGGAGGCAAGGAGATGGATTTATAAACCTCCCGAGGTTAATCCCCTGGCATGAAGTCTTGGTTTGAATACTTCAGTGTGGCCTTGTTATGGAAGCGGTGGAAACAAAAAAGTGTGGCCAAAGGGTCCCTGAAATGAGCCAGTCATTTAGCATGATGCAATTCTGAGTAATGTCGCAAATGGCTAGTCAGAGTTTGGCACTGGAAGATGCAAATTGTCTCCATGGATGAGACTATTCAGACGGAGAAAATAATCTGGGTAGAATCTGGGTTCAGTATCATGAACTTTGTTTTGTTTCGGATCGATTTGGCAATCCTGATTCTATGTGACTCGGACACTGGTTTAAATGCGAATGTGAATGAGCACTTAGTTGTTCACATGAATTGCGAATGCATCCGTTTCAGTTTTGGGATGCGCTGCCCAAAAACCTGCTTAACCAGGGATAATTGATGGTGGGTTGGTAACCATTGTGAATAGACACAGGATAAAACTTTGCATGTCTCGAACGTGTTTTGAATACATCCGCATCACCGACTCCATCTTTATATGAGCGCTGGCCCATGAAAGCAAGAGAACTTGCAGAGATGCACAGAGATGCGGTTCTGATAAATGCTTTTTATTCTGAACAACAAACCTAGAATGCGTGAGTGAGATTATTTGAACAGTCACGCTAAATGCAATGTCTGAACAACTCCTTAAATCACATTCTTCTGCAATCCTTTTGTGCATGGAGCAAAGTTTGTGTACATTGAACGTCCAGAAAACAAAGGCGTCACTATCTCATTCATCCATGATTTATTTCAGATTTTGGAATTCCAGATTGGGGAGACTCAATCAGTAAAATGATTGTGATCTTACTTGTAATGAAAATAGATCCCAATCATAGAGTTTAGCATGGACTCTTCTGAAAAATCCAAGTGCAGTTGGCCCTCCACATTTGCACCTTTGACTTTTGAGGATTGGATGATTTGCAAATTTGATTCATATGTTCTCTCTAGGAATCTCTAAGTCCTCCAGCGCAACTCTGCCAGAGGTTGACCATAGAGTTGTGCTGGAGAACCTAGACGTCCCTAGAGAAAACCCTTCTCTGGGCATTTGTCGGTTCTCCAGCATGATTCTGTAATGAACCACTGACAGATGTTGACCACAGAGTTGCGCTGGAGGATCTGGAGATCCCTAGAGAGGGGTTCTTTTAGGTAAAAAGAATAGTGCGCTTGTGAAGTCGAAGGCTTTCATGGCCGGCATTCATAGTTTTTTATGGGGTTTTCGGGCTATGTGGCCATGTTCTAGAAGAGTTTCTTCCTGACATTTCGCTAGCATCTGTGGTTGGCATAGTGCGCTTTTTCCACATTCATGGGGGTCCTTCACTCCTGACCTCAGCGAATGTGGAGGGGCCACTGTATATCCGTCCCCACCTGGCTGTGATTGATATACATTTTTTGTGGCTTTTGGGGGCTATGTGGCCATGTTCAGAGATTGTGAGAATGTGATTGAGATTCTTCCAAAAAATAAATAAAGGCGGCCCATCAAGCATGAAATCCTCCTGCCTCTGCTCTAAATAGTTCGGAAATGATTTTTGTTCAGTTGTGTTTGGTTGTGAGGGTTGTACTGCCATCCTGCAACATCAGAGACCATGCTCCCTTCCGGCAGGAGCAGAAATGGCAACATTTCCATCTAATGAGTTCTGCAGAGCTTTGTTTCTAAGGGCAAAGCCCCAGAGGAGCACCATGTGCCATCCCCAGGCTCTCCTGGACTTGGAGACCCAGCGTGAGACTATGGACAGAAGCAGTCCGTGCGCCAGTAGGTTAGCAACACTTGTTATCTCCTATATTCAATAAATCATAATTAAATTAGCTTTTCTGCCATCGGCACGGAGGGCATCCTCAGGTGGTAATTCAACCTGAAAGTCTCTCCAGACAGAGCCACTTCCAGGGCTTCCCAGTTCCCAGAGGTTGTTGGATTGCATCTCCAAGCATCCATCACCTCTGGATGCTGGCACCTGTAGTCCAACTACATTTAAAGGAAGGTGCATTTCCAACCCTTGTTTTATGATCATGCTTGGAAAGCTCTTTGCCTTGTGGGTTTCTGCTGGTTATTCGGTTATCAAAGGAGGCCCAATGGCTGTGTTGACAATGCAGAATTAATACAGTTTGAGACTGCTTTCACTGCCCTGGCTCAGTGCTAGGGAATTGTGTGAACTG
>NC_056528.1:8300764-8310915 GCF_019175285.1 Sceloporus undulatus | reverse complement strand
TAATAATAATAATAATAATAATAATAATAATAATAATAATAATAATAATAATTGATGTAATTATTTATGATATTTTGTTATAGTTTAGTGGGGGAGGAAATTAATAGAATGTATTAATGTGCTGTATTTTATACTGTATTTTATCTTATACTGTAAGCCGCCTTTATCTTGCGGGAGAGGAATAATAATAATAATATTAATAATAATAATTTTGACACCTATCTGACACAGAAGCCTAAATGACACACCTAATATTTAAGTAGAATCTCTTTTCTTGTAATCTGCATATTCATAGGCCTATGTCTAGCATGAAGTAGCATGGCTAAAGTTTTTCTTTTCTTCTTTTCCTTTTAGGGCCATTTATCCTTCCTCTGACTGCCCTTCTGTGAAAATGTCCCAGCCTTCTTCGGCAGATGAAGGGACCACCTTTGAGCATCTCTGGAGCACCCTGTGAGTATCTTTACATGGAAGTGTTTATGTGCGTAGAAATTATATATCAATATCTGTCCCTAAGAGTATATAGTGACATTTTTGGAACCTTTAGGGTGCATCTACACTGCAGAAATAATGCGGGTTGACACCACTTTATCTGCCATGGCTCCATCCTGAAGATTCCTGGGATTTGTAGTTTTGTAAGGCACCAACACTCTTTGGCAGAGAAGGTTTGTAAAACTACACATACCGGGATTATATAGACTGGAGCTACGGCACTTTAAAGCGATGTCAAACCACACTGTTTCTACAGTAGATGCATCCTTTGAGGGGCTATGCATGCAGATTTTGATCTCATTCTCTGTCCCTGATGTAAGACCTTCCCTGAAACATTGTTTCTGGTTCTGGGCACCAGAATTGTTTAAGTGATTTTTAAACTTGCATTCTGTATGTTTTATAGTGTTTTAAACTTGGACTGTTTGAGTCCCTGTACTGGAAGGAAGGTGGGATATAAATAAACATCATAAACATAAACATAAACATAATAATAATAATAATAATAATAATAATAATAATAATAATAATAATAATCGTCATCATCATTCAAGAAAGATGTGGACAAGGTGGAGTGTGTCCAAAATGGTGGAAGGTCTGGAAACTTTGAGGTCCTATGAAGATTGGCTTAGGGAGCTGGGGAAGTTCAGCCTGGAGAAGAGAAGGTTAAGAGGTGATATGATAGCCCTGTTTAAGCATTTGATGGGATGTCATATTGAGGATGGAGCAAGCTTGTTTTCTGCTGCTCTGGAGAATAGGACACAGAGCAATGGATGCAAATTATAGGAAAAGAGATTCCACCTCAACATTAGGAAGAACCTCCTGACAGTAAGAGCTATTCAACAGTAAAATATGTTGCATCAGAGAGTGATGGAGTCTCCTTCTTTGGAGGTCTTTAAACAGAGGCTGGATGGTCATCTGTCGGGTATGCTTTGATTGAGAGTTCCTGCATGGCAGGTGGCTGGATTAGATGGCCCTTGGGGTCTGTTCCAACTCTAGGATTCTGTGATTCTGGATTGCTCTTCCTTCCCCCAAGCAGCCTTCTTCCTTTTTTCTGCAGAGAAAGAGAGACTTAGAAGGGGTGTTTGTTCATTAAGCAGCGCATGGGATTCTTGGAAGCTACCTTGCATTGTGTTAATGTTGCATTACATTGCCTCCTTTATCCAGGGAGCCGGACAGCACTTATTTTGACCTCCCCCAGTCGGGGTCCACGGCGGGCAGTGAAACATCGAACCGGACCGAAGTCACCATGGACGTCTTCCAGATGAGGAGCATGAACGACTCAGTAATGGTAAGCGATGCCAAGAAAGTATTAAGGATGGGTCAGGACCGGCCCTGTCATTAGACAAAGCGAGGCACGGTGATGTGGGTTTTGGAATATTGCGTCCAGTTCTGGTCACCACACTTCAAGAAGGATATTGACATGCTGCAGGACCAAAATGGTGAAAGGTCTGGAAACCATAAAGTCCAATGAGAAGTGGCTTAGGGAGCTGAGTAGGTTTAGTGTGAAGGTAAAGAAGGGACATTATAGTTAAGTTTAAATGTTTGAAGAGATGTCATATTGAGGATGGAGCAAGCTTGTTTTCTGCTGCTCCAGAGAATAGGCCATGGAGTAATGGATTCAAATTGCAGACAAGGAGATTCCACCAAAAACTAGGAAGAACGTCCTGATGGTAAGAACTGTTCGACTGTGGGATACTCTGCCTTGGAGCATGGTGAAGTCTCCTTCTTTTGGAGGTTTTTAAGCAGAGGCTGGATGGGCATCTGTCGGGGTTGCTTTGGTTGTGTCTTTCTGCATGGCAGAAGAGGGTTGGATTGGATGGCCCTGGGGGTCTCTTCCAAATCTATAATGATTCTATAAGCCCTGTTTAAGCATTTGAAGGGATGTCATATTGAGGATGGAGCAATCTTTAATTTTTAGTTTACCCATCTTAGCTAGGCAGCCTCCAGACGGAAGGTATCCTTAAGATAATATATATCTGCTCCACCTACTGCAGGTTGAAACTATAATATATATATATATATATATATATAGGTTCAACCTGCGGTAGGTGGAGCATTATATATAGGTTCAACCTGCGTAGGTGGAGCATGTCCACAACTGAAGGCAAACGCTCTTGTTTTGCATGAGAGTTCATTCTGCAAACAACATGAAAGTCATTCTGTGCTGAGTAAAACTTTGGTGTGTGTTTAAAGTAACTGTTTTAACTATGGGAAAGAGTCTTGTGGCACCTTTAGGAGCAGCATGTTTTATGTGGGATGTGACCACTGCCACACTTTGTGGCTTCAGATGAAATAGCCCAAACGGTGCATTTCTTGTTGTTGTTGACTGAGTCGACATTGACTCCTGGGGACCCTGCGGATGGGATACTTTCAATCCTCTTTCTCCTCAATTGGTCTACTCAAGTTGTGGCCTCCTTCACTGAGCCTATCCCCTTGGTATGCAGTCTTCATTTCTTTCTACATCCCTCCACCTTTCCTAGCATTATTGTCTTTTTTAATGTTGTGATGTGGCCAAAGTATGACAGCCTGAGTTTTGACATCTTGGCTTCCAGGGAGCATTCAGGCTTGATCCGTTCCAGGACTTGTTTGTTCGTCTTCTTGACCCTCCATATTTAGATGGATGTATTTAGCTTTTATTTGGTAGTCCCCTACATTGTTTTGGAACATTCTACAATTTCTGGTGCCTTGTCCTCCTTTGCGGTTGTGACATTCGCTCACTCTGGTTCTGATCCAACAAAGAGTATGTTTTGGACACGTTTGGTGGACTGTTTGCAATGGGATGGTCTCCGCAATTTTTTCCCTCTCCCTTTCTCCCCGACTTCCATTCAATCCTTTTAACCCTACACATTGATGCTTCATGCGCCATGCCACTTTGGCAACTCCATGCCATTAAAATCAATTTACACCGGTTATGTACAAAACAAGAGCCAGAGTAGCATAGTGGTTTGAGTGTTGGACTATGACTCCGGCAACCAAGGTTCGATTCCCTGCTCAGCCATGAAACCTGTGGGTTGGGCAAGGCACATGCTCTTAGCCTCAACCTTGGTCAAGGCACATGCTCTCAGCCTTAGGGGAAGGCAAGGGCAAGACTCCTCAGAACAAACCTTGCCAAGAAAACCCCATGACAGCTTTGCCTTAGGGTCTCCATAAGTTGGAAACGACTTGAAGGCACACAGCAACCACAATGTACATAGAACCCCACACATGCTGTCCTTTTGAAGCATGCATCTGTTCACTGTTGTGGTTGCAGAAGCCCAACCTGTGTTTTCGAAAGTGTAGATTTCTGCAACCGATCGTCCTGGGAATAGACCTTTTGTTTGCCTCCAGAAAGAGAGATACGTCTGAGCAATTTCCAAATTGTTCCATTTCCTCGCGCATGCAAAGCGCATTGCATTCCTAAAAGGGGGCATCTTTGGTGAATATTTACTTCCAGAGACTGTTTCAAATAGTATGTGTGTATACGTGTTTAGTGGGAATTAAACCTGGCTAGGTTTAACTCAGCTGAACGCACAACCACCTTGCGCTCCTCTGCTCCCTCCCTATGGAAAACCATTGGTACTGTCCAATGCATCACTGGGCAAGTCTAGGCCTGCCTTCCTTTTTAATGAATAGTCATGAGAGAGGGAAAGGGGTGGATATAAGTTTTGTTGTTAGATGCAGCTAGATGACAGAACTAAGGTGTTGTTGGGGGGGGGGTGGGCAATGCAAGCAAAATAACCAGCCACCTAAGTAGCCAGCCCCACATCTCTGTGTCGCCCTTTTCCCCGTTCGAATGCAGAGTGCTTCTCCAGCCAGGTTGGCACGCCACTTGATGCCACGGCGACGTTGACCCCATGATTCCAGCAGCGGGGAATTGCCCTGTTACTTGCAAACCCCACGAAGACTAAAATGCTGTACGTTAGCAACCCCATGCAGCACTACACCACGGTAGGTGCCACCTTTTCTTTCCTTGGGGTGATGGAGTCAGTGAAGGTGATAGAGCAGTGATGGAGAACCTTTTACAGACCGAGTACCCAAACTGCAACATGGACCCCACTTATTTATTGCAAAGTGCCACGTCCCTCTGGCTTTCTAGTAAGAAACTCTGGCAAACTCTGTGCTAGGGCCACAGCATGTGTGCCCACAGAGAGGGCTCTGAGTGCCACCTCTGGCATGCGTGCCATAGGTTCACCATCACTGTGATAGAGCATAGCTAGACCAACCCAACTCAACTCAACCCAACCCAACCCAACTCTACTCAACCCTACTCAACCCAACTCAACCCAACCCAACCCAACTCTACTCAACCCTACTCAACCCTACTCAACCCAACGCAATGGCGGAACCCGTGGGATACTTGAGGAAAGCCAGGAAAGGGTGCAAGTTGGGGTGAGTGGTGGCCATTGAAAGAGAACTGGGTTTGCTTTGTTGATGCATGCGCTTCGTAATGCACTGGGAAGAAGCTGCAATTTTTCTCTGGACGATTGCTGTTGAGCAAAGGAGGTTGTTTCTTCCCAGAAGGTCATCATTTTGAACCGTAATGGCTCACCTCTCCAACATCAAGCTCTTTGTCGGGTCAAGTATGTAGAGAGGTCTTGTAGCACCTTTGAGACAAAGAAGTTGGCAGCATGAGCTTTCATAGACTATGGTCTACTTCCTCAGATAGTTGTTCAAGTCTTCATATCTGGTGTCTTTCTTTTACTAAAACAATGGCTCAATAATGTCTTTTAACTTCAGTCTTTAATGTCTCCACCAACTGAAGTGATGGTTGAATCTGCCTTGTGATTCCCACATGTCCGACTGGATTGCTTCTCCAATGCTTTCCCTTCCTTTGTAAGAGTTCTTGGAGGAAGGAAGAGAAGAGATGCTCAAGAACTGAGCTCTAAAAAACCTTACCTGGCACATTGTGAACTTTTGATGATGGTTGTCCCGCCGTATCCATGGATTCTTTATCCGTGGATTCAACCATCCACGGCTTGAGAATATTCAAAACTAAATGTAAACATAGCGCTGTACATAAAATAGAATAAAATGAAATAAAAATGGACCTGCCAGTGGCGTACATTGTAGATTGATTTTCTTCCGATCTTCTTTCTTAACAGTCCGGCTCTCACATCTGTACATTGTAATGGGGAATACAATGATTTATATGTGAAGTCAAAGGCTTTGATGGCCGGCATCCATAGTTTTTTGTGTGTTTTTCGGGCGATGTGGCCATGTTCTAGAAGAGTTTATTCCTGACGTTTCACCAGCGTCTTCTCCAAAGATGCCAGCCACAGATGCTGGTGAAACGTCAGGAATAAACTCTTCTAGAACATGGCCACATTGCTGCTCTCCCCGTTCTTAATATTCCTCTGATTTCCCAGCTGCAGTCACCTTTTCTATTAATATTTCATCCCAGATATGAGAACTCTTTTACTGTTTCTATTTCTTCATTGTCATTACTGTTGTGTTCTTTATGTTCAACAGTAGGCTTGCCTTTGCACTTTCTTCTCGGATCTTCCTTAGTCGGCATCTCGGGGTCCGTGAGCTTTTCCGCTAGTATTATGGTGTTGTGCCATAATACTCATTGGGTACCAAACACTATTACACCTATTTATTGCTCCGCCGTATAATGGGACTGACTCAGAACCGTTGGGGTAATTGGCGTGAGTCAGTGTCGCTGTCTCCGATGCCGTGTTGTGTGTGTATGTGCCATGTGTTTTCTGTAACCTTAGGAGATAATTGCTCAGTGAGATTACAGTATGTTTAACTAATTCCTGCAATGGCCAGAATCGTGCGCGCGTGCATGTGTGCGCATGTAGTGCATTTTAAAATGTATTTATTTATAATAAGTAATATGTATCACATTTTTCACATAAACCAATTTATAATATTCATATTCCAAGAAAATTAATATTATTTCGTATCATTCCCCCTTTTTTACAACTTCTTTAAGCTTGATTTCATCGTCCGTTGGTGGATTTCTGTTAGCCATGGTTCTTCCTTCCTAAAATGTCTTGTATCAAAGAAAATTACAACTTGTCAATTTATACATCTATATGAAGTTGAAGGCTTTCATGGCCGGCATCCATAAGTTTTTGTGGGTTTTTGGGGGGATTTGGCCATGTTCAAGAAGAGTTTATTCCTGTGGTGATGTCTCTGTGAGAGCGATTGCTGAATCCATGCCTCCTTTGCTGCATGTATCTCTCTTGTAACGTAAAAGTACTCACCAATCTTTATTCATTTGCTTGCTTTAATAGTCCTGTCGCAAGGAAGAGCAGACTTCAGGCTGCCAGAGTCTTCATTGTTTTGGATACTGACGCTAAGGTGTTTATCACATTGGGGTTGATTTCAGCATTAAAGAGAGATTAAAGCGCATTAAAAGCATCCTGCAAATGAAGCGGAAATGGCGAGTAATTGCACGAATGGTTATCACATGCAAATAAAGTGATATCGGAAATGCACTGTCGCCGAAATCCTGAAACTAAAAAGATGCACATTAATGCTTCTTTGTGACCACTTTAATGGCGGGTTTTGTGTGCCGTCATGCAAAATCGTTAAACGTAAGTGCGCGATTTTTCCGGGATATTCATGGGATGAACTCCCCGTCTCCTTCGTGTGATGAACTCCTAAGTCAGTCTTAGGGCGACCCGATGTCTTAAGAGCAAAGGAGGAGAAGCCACTGTAAAATGTAAGACATTCCAGAAAAATGTAGGGCTGTCCCAAACAGAAGCTTTAACTACTGTGGAATCCTGGGATTTGCAGTTTGCGGAGGCACCAGAGCACTTTGACAGGGAAGAAAAATCCCAGATAAGACAAACCCAAAATCCCATAGCACTGAGCAGCTGCACCACTTTAACTGCCATCCTATGCAATTCTGAGATTTGACTCCATACTATGCAATTCTGGCTCCATCCTATGCAGTTCTGGGATTTGTAGTTTAGGGAGGCATTTAGCCTTCTCTTTCCGGTGCCACAGCAAAATATAATTTTCAGCAGCATGGAGCCACGGTAGTTAAAGTGGTGTCAATCTGGATTATTTCTGCAGTGCGGACGCAACCATCAACAATGAGTTGGGACCATGACTAGAAGCAAATGGATCAGATAAAGATTCAAAGGCTCCCAATTTGATCGCTGGGGATCCTTTTTGCCTCCGAAATAAATTCAGTACAAAGCATAAGCATCCTGGGATGGGACCACGGTGCGGAAGGGCAAAGCATTTTTTTTTCAGGGAGAAAAGAGGTGTTCTGTGTCGGCGCATGTTTCGTCTTGTCCCAAATTCCAGCAGTTACTCACCGAACAGTGATGATATTGTGGGAGACGCAACACGCTGGAGGTCTTAGCTGACATGGATGGCTCATGTGGGTACATATCTCTTTTTGAAAAAAGAAAGCTATTATAGTGCAACATCAGAAAGTGATCCGTGGGTGAGGTTCAAAAAATCCCAAGTTATAACATGTTCCTTGATTCCAAAGTCTGGTTCGGTTTTCAGAATTTCAGATTGAAGGCACGTTGATGGGAAGGGAAGGGTCGATGGAGGGTACTTTATTGAACCCCTTTTGCCATGCGCGATTGGGGAGCGGAGAAATAAAAACCCAAGCCGTTGTTGCCCCATCTTCGCACAATTTTGCTTCATCCAGTGTGCTATCTCAACCATATTTTCAACTGTGAAGGAGATTGGAAGTTTATCCCATGAATATCCCAGGAAATCGCATAACGTTTTCACACAACGTCGCACAATACCCGCCATTAAAGTGGTCACAAAGAAGCATTAACACACGTCCTGTTGCTTTCCAGATTTCAGCGGCATTGCATTTGTGACATCACTTTATTGGCGCAATCGTTGGTGCAATTGCTTGCCATTTGAGCTTCATTTGTGGGGATGCTTTAAATGCGTTTTAATCTCTTTTTAATGCTGAAAGCAGTCCCATTGTGATAAACTCCGATGGTTTGTTTGCTTTATCAGTTCTTCCAGGAAAGGTTGCCTGTGGAGTAATGGAGACAAAACGCATTGGATCAGAATGCAGAAATCTTAAACTCCATGTCTTTGGACTTTTTAGTCCAATGCAACTCTGTGACCAAAGTCTGGTGGAAGTTGACCGTAGATTTGCATTGGAGGATCTAAAAACGCCTACATCATTGTGTTCTCTGGGGATTTCTAGGTCCTCCAGCATGACTCTATGGCAGTGATGGTGAACCTTTTAAAGGCTGAGTGCCCAAAGTGCAACCCAAAACCCACTTATTTATTGCAAAGTGCCATGTCCCTCTGGCTTTCTATTACCAAACTCTGGCAAACTCTGTGCTGGGGCGATGGCATATGTGCCCACAGAGAGGGCTCTGAGTGCCACCTCTGGCACGCGTGCCATAGTTTCACCATCACCGTTCTATGGTCAACGTCTGACAGAGCCATGACGGTGCATCAGAGCTCTCTGATAGAGAAGGCTAAATATCTCACAAAACTACACATCTCCTAATTCTATAGCATTGAGCCAGGACAGTTAAAGCAGTGTCAAAATGCACTATTTCTTCAATACAGACAGCACCCACTCCTCTCCAGTCCGAAATAACATCTGCTCCCCATTGAAGTAGATCTGGGGAGGGATGGCGGGGGGCTTCCAAAGAGGGTTGATCTTTGCCCTGTTTCCACTATTTGAGTGTGTTTGTTCCTTTTGGAAGACCTAACATGCAGGAGCAGATCCCTTGCGAGTCTGAAAACAGCCTTGTTCGAACACGTCCGTCATCTGCCTCAAAGACCTCGGTGATGGGAAGGTGGGAGATAAATAGGTTAAACAAATACAAATGTATTCGGCGGGAAGGGTGAGATACCAGAGCTCAAAGTTATTTTGAGGGGGGAGGACACAACATCAAGAATACCTCTGCCACAAATAGTTGCGTCGGCTTGAGGATGGTAGTGCTGTTGCCACGCTGCAGGAATAATGCAGTTTGACCACACAGTGTGATGCAGCAGCTAGTAAAGCCATTGCAATCCTAGGCTGTATCAATGGGAGTCTAGATCAAGGGAGAAATAGTATACTCTATTCTGCTTTGGTTAGACCTCACCTGGAATACTGTGTCCAGTTCTGGGCTCCACAATTCAAAAAGGATGTTGAGAAACTGGAGCATGTCCAAAGGAGGGTGACTAAAATGGTGGAGGGTCTGGAAACCATAAGGCCCTATGAGGGAGCTGTGGATGTTTAGCCTGGAGAAGATATGGTTAAGGGGTGATATGATAGCCCTGTTTAAATATTTGAAGGGGTGTCATGGTCTCATGCTGAGGATGGAGCAAGCTTATTTTCTGCTGCTCCAGAGAATAGGACCCAGAACAATGGATGCAAGCTACAGGAGAAGAGATTCCACCTAAACATTGGGAAGACTTCCTGGGAGTAAGAGATCTTTGACAGTGGAAGACACAGAGTATAGTGGAGTTTCTGTCTTTGGAGGTTTTGAAACAGAGGTTGGATGGCGGGTATGTTTCGCCAACTGGAAACTGTTTCACCCTATAGGTCTACAGTTCCCACCATCTAGCATGACATGTACTGTGGATGATGGGAGCAGTATGCTTCCTCAACTGGTCTATAGTTCCCACCATCCCAATCCAGATTGACATGTGCTGTGGATGATGGGAAAGGTATGCTTCCCCAACTGGTCTATACTGTAGTTCCCACCATCCCAATCCATCATGACAGGTACTGTGGATGATGG